>NC_048597.1:71094619-71187532 GCF_003668045.3 Cricetulus griseus | reverse complement strand
CACACACACACACACACACACACACACACACGGAGCTGCTCACACCTTGGCCAGCACGTCCATCCTCTGCAGCATCCGCTTCATCTGCTGTTCCTCCTCCTCAGTGAACCGTGACAGCAGAGGCTCCAGCTGGCCTGTCTGAGAGCACAGCAGAAGTCAGGCCACTGGGGGCCGCAATGCTCCACTTTGAGGCCAGAGTCACCTTTCAGCAATACTGTCTGTGGCCCACTCTCCTGTCCCTTTATGGACCAGAGAGGTCACTTCTCAGTACCTTGTCTTAAACCAGTTAGATACAATGACAAAATGCCCCAAACTGACTGCCAGCCAGCTCACTGTCCTTCCTGAGGAAAGCTGTGCCCATGTAAGCAGCACCAGGCCCAGGCCTGTACCCCAGAACTTATTTCTATGCCTTTCCTTCAATTCTGAGATCAGTAGGGAGCCAGGCAAACGAAGGTAATCTAGACCCCAGTCAACCAGAAGGCTCCAGGTTGGATAGAAAAGGCTCAGGAGGAGCCGTGGCTATGGGGCATTACCCAACTTGCAGCACAGGGACCAAAATGTGACTTTCAAGGAGCCAGACAAGCCAGCGGTGGACTGGTGATGAGAACTGGCAGGGTGCACCCAGAAACTCCATACAGCACAGAGGTCTGCCCCTCCTCCCGCAGCCACGGTCCAGGATGCTCCTGCAATGCTAATGAGCCATCCTTTCAGGAATCCCAGCAGCCTGCCTCCACTGAGCACAAACACCATGTGCCAAAGTCTGTCAGTGACCTTGGAGCGGAGACTTCATGAACACACTGTACCCTGAGGTTCCAAGACAGGGCTCAAAGTTTGGGGTAGGCTGGGAACACCACAGAAGAAACATCTGCAGGGCATGTTCCTCAGTTGCTACTGCTGTTCCTTCTTCAAAACCCAGAGAAGGTGGAGTTCCCCTTCCCCCTGAATACAGGCCACACTAGCAATTCACTTTGCCAAACTGAACTTGGTGTGACTTCTAAGGTCAGACTTCAAAAGTCAATGCAGCTTCTGCCTGGCCTTCATCTCGGGACACTCACCCTGGGAACCTAGCCACCATGTTTGGAAGAAAGCCCAGATGACAGCATCACCTTCCACACTGAGCAGGGCACCTCTGTGACCACCTGGCCCTGTCACCCTCTGAGTATAAGTGATCAGGAGACCCCAGATGAGAGCTAACCAGTTGGACCCTGTTTAGCCGGAAAGGCTTGTGGTGACCCAACACACAAGACTAGGTGTGGTAAGAAAGCCCTTTTCTCAAGGCACCCATCCTCTCCTTGTGGGCCCCTGTCCCACTGAGCACTGTGGACACTGGGTTTGTCTTTGTGGTGGGGTCAGAAAGAGTCAGTCACAATAGTCCCCTGGGTAGGCAGACACATGGAATTGGTGTGGGGGGGGGTTACCTGCACATTGGGGACCACCAGGTGCCTGGAGAGCTGGGTCCTGCTGTCAATGAGGCTGTTCCAGTCCAGCAAGTCCACAGTGCTGAGGGGTGAGAGCATCAGCAGAGCGGGCAGCCAGGAATTCTAGGTCCAACCTGGCTTAACCCTAGGTACTAGGTTTGTTTGGGGGTCTGACACACACCAGCCCATTCCTGAAGACTTCTTCCAAATTTAGCTTTCACAAAACCTACCCCAGTGTTTGACTTTAAAAAACTGAATACTGCTCCCAATTTTAAAAAATTAAAACCAAAGCATGACCATTTTTGCAATACATCAGTAGCAATAAAAACACAAAGTATACAGAGAATTCCATGGCCAGGTCAGGCTTAAGGAAGAGCCAGAAATGAAGGCTAGGCAGAATGTAGACACCACTTCAGGAGCATGGAAAAGCTAATAAGCAAGGGCTACCTGATATCCAGCAGCTCTACCTCAAGCCAGCGCTCTGACTTTGCTAGAGGCCCCTAGTGACATTAATCCTAGCCTCTGTCCCTAAGGATAGGCCATTGGGTTCTGACTTCACCTGCCAGTGTGGCTCTTAGGAATATGCTCTGGGACCAGGTTGTTTTCTAAGTCTTGTGCCCATGCTGCCTCTCCCCAGGGACTCCTGCTCACCATCAACTCCTGTTCAGTAATCCCAGGAAGCAGTTCCCTAGACACTATCATTCCCATGGCTCATCCCTTTCCAGAAGGTGACCAGGAATAGAAGCCACTGGGGCTCAGCTGAGACCATGACTATGCCAGGGCAGCTCTTACCCAGACACTCCCAGCGTCTCTGATGTGAACCAACCCTCGATTTCAGCCCTGGACGCGATGCCCATCTTTGCGATGCTTTCCTTAGGAATTGAGAAGGCAGAGTCAGTACTGCCTCCTCTCGCCATCTGTTAAGCCTCATCCCCACCATGAGTCTATCTGACAGTGTCACATCGCCTGTGACAGCAGCACTCATCTCAGGCCAGCATTTCCATTCCCAGCTGGCCGTGGTACCTTTCCCACATCAGCTATCTGCTCTGAGCCAACTCCCTACCCTCCCAACCATACTCTGTAGACAGTGGAGCTGCCCAGAGTTCAGTTTCCCCTCCTTCTTTCCCTCCTCCCTGCTGCCCCAACTATACCTCTAAACAGCTGCAAGACCCCACCTTAGACACTGCACAGTGCCTGGGGAAGGAAGGGGAGGCTGCTTACCTGGAGCACCACCACCTCCAGCTTTGTGTCTACAGCAGCACGCCCAGCCTGTCCCTGCTCTGCGGCCATTTGATGAAAGAACCGTCTCCACCTGGTCAGCACGTCTGAGAACTGCAGCTGCCAGTGTAGGTGTGAGCCCCGCTGCAGCATGTGCCCTGCTCCTCCATCCAGCTCTGGGGCCACCACTGTAGCCCCAGAGCACAGCCACCAATCTGAGCACATCTGAAGCCTCTCAGTGCACACAGTAGCCCCAGGGTCTCAAAGCCCCTGCAGGTCAAAGGTGCCACCACTTACCAGAAACTGTGGTCTCCCCAGTGCAGTGAGCTTAATGGCTGAGAAACCACCGTCACTGGCTCCACCTGTCCGAAGCAAAAGGAAGAACCATGAGTGTCTCCAAGATGATGAATGTCTGGGTCAGAGGGACCAGATGCATCTTGCAGCTCCCTGATAGTTAAAACCAGCCCTGTAGCCAGTTCCTACCCATAGTGATACCCAGTCCCCTAAATGCCCTTACACATGGCTGCTCTCCAAGGGCCCTGCTACAGAGATGGGGAGGGCTGATGAAACAACCTTTGTACTGCAAGAAGACAGCAGACAAAGAAGCCAGAGAGGTTTGTACATTGCTGGTGGCCTCCTTGGCCCAGTTTTTTCCTAATGCCCTCAGCCCTATAGGCCATCCACATATGGGCCACAGAGCACAGAAATGCCAAGTAGAGTAGGGGCTGGGGCACACAACCCCAGGGACAACAGTCAAGGCACCAAGAGGCCAGAGTGCAATGATTACAGAGACCATCCTGGTCCATGAGGCAACTGCTTACTGGTATTACACCCCAAGAAGTAAGTGCAATGCATTTAAAGGTGTGAGACCCACCACCACACCTGCAGGACCACTGGGACCCTAGGGCTCAATGGCATTATGGCTTAATTGGCCTTCCCATCTGCAATTCTCTTATAACAAGGAGGAGTTGCCAGTCATAGAAGATATGTTGTCAGCTCCCAGAACTGACAACTCACTTGAGGGGTGGGGACTCCTAAGTCAGTTATGAGGACACCACATACAGGCACAGGCCCAGGGCAGGGACATGCAGGGGAACATGGGCTTGTTAGGAGGTGCCCCCAGCTGTCAGGACCGTTCAGAAGGAGCTGAAGATCTGAGCACAGCCCTTCACTCCAGCCCTCGGAGCTAGCAAAGCAGGGGACCCACCTGAGGCCTCGATGCACTTCAGTAAATTTTCCATATAGTTGTCACATTTGGCTTCATTGGCATAGAAGTAGGTGCGGGCACTGATGACACCATCTCTGCGGTCTCCAAAGGCAGGGTGGACCTGATATTGCTTCTCCCTCTTATTTGTGCCTGGGAAAGTAGATACATGGCCTCATTAGAGATGCCAGCCTAGTTCAGAGCCCATCCCAGCGTAAGCCAACATCCCAGAGCTACAACCTTCTAGATGGGCTCCAAATAGGCCTTGCTGCACCCTGAAGCTGCCCTCCTGATAGCCCTGCCTGCCCTTCCCACTTGGATCCCCCTGGCTAAACCTTACAACACAGCAAATCAGGCCAGGAAAGTAGAGCAGTCATTGCAAAGGCTTGGGACTGCAGCCTACTGAAGGCCAAGGAGACTGAGCCTTCTTGGAAGAGCTGTTAAAAATACAAGGAGCCTGTGTCTCATCAGGAACTCTCAGGTAGGTCAGGTACACAAAGCCAGAACCATAGCCCTACCATAGGAGGCAGTCTCTGGCCTTGTCCCCTGCCCAAAGGTTGGCCCAGGCCCAAAGCCCAGGTATCTCCATGGCCACCAGACTGTGCTGGTGGGAGGAGAGTACCTATCCCTAAACTCACCACTGCTGTCTCTCTCTGCTTCAGAGGTGCACGACCTGCAGGACAGAGGAGGCAAAGGTCAGGTCACCAGGAGGCAGCTGAGCCTTGAACCAGACAGTGAACCTGACAGAAGGCTGGTTCAAGGAAACAGACCAACTTGAGTTAACCCAGTCCTTCCTCGGGTCTGTCATGATCAGCTGGGCCAGGGAGAGGACACCCAGGCTTCCTGTGGGTTGAGCCTTCCTTACTGATGAGGTCAGGCAAGGAGAGGAAGAGGGGCAGAAGCCACCCCGTACAATCCAGCAACAATGCCCCCTTGCTCTGGCCTGCACCCCTAACATCTGTGGTCTCCAGGACAGAGTCCTGTACACCCTGGCTACTCCCACCTGATGCCCCAGCCCCTGCTAAGACTCTTAGGCTTATTTTCCAAATAGCAACCAGAAATTTCCTTAGAAGATGAAAATGAGACCTTAATATCACCTCATTGAAAACCCCATCATACTCGGAGACATCAAGTCCTCCACAGGGCAGGGTCCTGAGGCAGTCGTAGGGCAGAGCACTGCTTCTTCCTAGCATTCTTCATGGCAAGGAGCAGAGACAGGCGACAGCACCTTTCAGGTCTTACAGTCAATGAGCCTTACCCATCTAGGAACCTCACTACTCTTAAAGCAAACCTGGGCCACCAAACAATATGATGAGAAGCTCCTGTCCCAGCGCCCTTATCTAGAGACTTTGACCCAGAAACTATGGGGGGCAGGCCATATCCTTGGGTGACTGGGGCTCCCTACAAGCAGCTCAGCCCACAAGGCCACAGCCCAGGGAACAGGAGCTAGGCAGGCTGCTACTGCTCCACCTAACTCATGCAGACAATATGTAAGAATAAAAGAGGGTGAAAAGTCATTTGGTAACAATGTTCTGAGGCTGTAATGAGGAGGCAGACAGACCTCATTTGTCACCTGCCCTCAGAAACAGCCAAAGTCCCTGGAGGATATGGGTCCCATAAGAGCAGTCTCAGGTACAGACAGACAAAAGTCCCCTGAGGGCTATCAGTGTGGAGGCAGGTTCAGTGATTCCTTGAGCAGAAACCCTGTTAAGGAAGGAGACTTGGCCTCCTCAATGACTCTGATGAGAAAGAATGTTAGTTGTAGAGCCCCACAGCCCAAAATTTAGACAGTTTAGTCTCCATGCTTTCTGTGCCTTCTTCCACTAGCTAGGGGCAGGCCTCAGTCTCTGGGCCTGTGGGGCAGCTCACTCCATCAGGTGCAACCAGTGGGCCCTGTAAGTTCTTTTCCCTTCGGGGAGGGGGCAGGTGAGAATTGCCAGCGTCCCCATCACAGACTCAGAACATTGTCAGAGTGATATTTCTCCCTCTTATCGTCAAAGGCAGGCAGTCCTTTGAAGGCAGAGACGCCAGCAGCAGGGCTGGGCCCGCATCCTCACTACTTGCTGTTGGCATTGGAGGGAGGGCATCGTTAGGTAAGGAGAGGTCTATTTCTGATGTCCCGGAGCCCGAGCAGAGCTTCTGTGGCATAAGCAGCCGTGACGAGCTGAGCAGCCAACGGACAGGCACAGACAAGAGTAGATCCTGCAGACAGGCAGGGCGGGCAGGCATGCCACCCAATCGCATAGCAAGACCCCACTCAGTGCTCACCCTATCTAGGCTGAGGCTGTGGAATCTATTTGGTTATTCAACAGCAGCCTTGGTAAAGGCCCACAGCCAAATCCCCAGGCATCAGCGAGGTTCACAGGGGATGCTGGGGCTGGGTCACCCCGCCTTCAGAATGGCCAATCACAAGGCAGGGGCTGGGCTCCCAGACTGAGGCCAGACTCTGGACATTCTGTTCTCTGGGCCAACAGCCTCACATGACTGCCTTTCCTCAACCCCTCCTGTTAGCCACCTAGGAGGAGGAGCAGGGTAAAGTCAAAGGCCTGACAGGGCCTGGCCTATGGTCACAGCCAGCAACTCGGAAACCAAAACCCAGCAAGGGCCTGTCAGGGAGGGTCACAGGCAGGAGCACTTGCAAAGAGAAAGCTGATTTTGCCCAGGCCTCCAGTGAGTCAGCTGCCACCCTAAGGGGCAGAATAAGACCATTCTACCCTGCTACCAAGAGAAGAGGGCAGTCTGTGAGCTGTGCTTTCTACTCCTGGCTGGGGAAAGGCCCTGCAGCAAGTTGGTGCCAGCAGGAGAATCTAGGCTGCCTATCACACTACACTGCAGCCTGCTACAATTGTGACTGGCTAGGCCCAGTCTGCAAAGTTCTACACCCTGCAGGCACAGCCATCTGCAGATTAGGAAACTATTTGAGGACTAGTTGGAACCTGCAGGTCCAGTCAGCCAGTCAGGAATCCTTGGAAAGAGAGGTTGTAGCAGGGTAGGAAGCAGAGGCACCACCCAATGTTTCTGTCTCAGCCTTAGCGGCCACAAACTTACACCACTGTGCCCTTGCAAACACAAAGGCAGTTTGAATTTTATATAGTTTTTGTATCACAAACTATAGTTCAACAACTCAAAATGTAAAAACTGCAGCCTCAGGACTATGTGATGAGCTGAACATGGCCACAGGCCATAGTTTGCAGATGTGTTGCTCAGCCCTCCTCTAGTACAGGCCCACAAAGCACAGCGCTCTTGTCTGCGGGAAACCAGAACTCTAGGCACAACTCAGGAGGGCTGCCGGCAATCAGGCCAAAGGCTTTCCCCGTCTTGTCCACCACCTAGCTAAGGCTGAAACCTAGCAGCCTGGTGCATTTCAGGGTGACACTGTGCCTTGCATCACCGGAAAGGCAGGCCTTACTCCATCTCCTTGCGCTCCGCCTCCTCAGGGCTCATATCTTCCTCCATTCCATAGTCCAGGATGGAGCCAACACCAAAGGCTTTGTTGTGCCGGATCAGAGGCCTGATAGACTCCTGGTCCTCGCCAGCCACAAAATGACCATAGAAGGTCATCTTCATTAGTCTGTCGAACATCCTCTGCCCCAGAAGCTTCCTGGCAACATGGAGTAACTGAAAGGCAAAGGAAAGCAGCTGTCTGGCCATCTGTCTGTCTCCCGATCCTTGCAAGACCCCTGCTTACTCCTTCCTGTTTCACCTCAGCGCCACACTGTGCATAGCATGTGTTTTTTGTTTTTGTTTTTTGCATAGCATGTTTTATGGAGACCACTTGGTGCAGGCTGCTTCCACTTGCACAGCCACATCGAGCCAGTCCAGATCCAGGGCAGCATGGCAGAACCAAGGCTGCTGGCTCTATGAAGCTCTGAGCGCACTGCTCCTCTTAGGACTGTGCCTAGGGGGCTGACTCATGGATCCCCCTCAGGGCACAGAGGGTTGCCTGACCACCCCTTAGGGGGGAGAGGGGATCCAGCCAGTGTCCCGGGGATAGCAATAGGCATTTCTGTGACATTTAGTGGTCTGGGGGGGGGGGCAGCACAGAAGTGACCCTCTGGAATGACCTCTCACACCTGTTTTCTCATTCTAACCCACAGAGCAGCTGCTGAGCAGTGGCTACACACAAAACTCAAACGGCTGGAGAGGTCTGCCTGTCAGGACACCATGAAATGGGAGTCCACTCCACAGCCTCATCCAGGGCTGACCAGCAACACTGACGGATGTGCCCCCATGGAAGATGGCTGCATGCAACCAGCCACCTTTCTCGTCATATCTCACCCCATCTCACAGGATTGCAAGCATCCCTTAAACCCCCCGGGAAAAGGACAAGGAAACATACATCATGAAAGACGCCCAAGGGAAAGAAGCAACAAGGCCACTCCTCACATAATGAAGGCAGACCGACAGCTGGTATTGTGGACATCGAAGAGGGACATTTGCTAACTTAGACAAGAAAGAGGGTGCCCAGCCAGGCAAGAAGGTGAAATGGGGAGCAAGGAGACGAGCTATGGCAGCAAAGAATGGTGGGAGCACACCCCTAGGTACACACATACACAGTAGAAGCCCGTCTCCACTCCTGCCCACCCAACTCAGCTCCAAGAAAGGGAAAGCCTGGGGTGCCTCAAGTCCCATGGACAATGAACCCTTCGCTATGTGGGGAGCCCCCTTTTAGTCTAAACATTTGCAAGGCAAACAACTTCCCCGTCACGGTGCTGCCACTCTATGGCGGGCTCTAAGAAGATGCTGCCACTGGACAACACCTATATGCAGCCTCCATGAGTGATCTGGGATTCCTGCACTCTGTTCTTTTGTCAAGAGAGTTATGATCTCTGATAAAAGGGAAAAAATCCTGACATTGCTTTCCATGGGGAAGGGTAGATGAGGGAATGACCACCTATGACAGTCACATGCTCTCTCCCCCGGTCACTGAGAATGGTGGACACACACACAAACAGGGTCGGCAACTTTAAAGTGGACTCCAAAGCCAAGCCACCATTTCATATCTGTCTTGATGTCACTGATGCCCCGGGGTATCGTCACCTGAGCTCAGGGCAGCACTACCTCCTATCCAGGTAAGTGGAGTCTTTGAAAACTTACAGACTTGTACCAGGGATAGAGACACTTAATTCTCACTGTAGAAGATTCAGACAAAGCCAGGCATGGTGACACACTCCTGTAATTCAGGACTTGAGAGGCTGAGTTACAAGGGTCAGGAGTTCAAGGCCAGCTGGGCTATAGAACAAGACCTTATCTTACAAGATGGCTCAGTATAAAGTACTTGCCTTGAGTTTGATCCCCAGACACCACACATGGTGGTATACGCTTGTAATCCCAGCTCTAGGGAGGCAGAGACACCCAAGCTCCTGGAGCTCACTGGTTAGCAAGCCTAACCAACAAAACCTGTCTTAAAAGGGTCAGGCAGACCTAATGGCAAACAGCTGAACCCCATATTCAGGACGCAGAGAGAGGTAGATCTCTTTCCAGTCTATGTTGTGAGTTTCAAGAAGTTAAGGGCTGCATAGTGAGACGCTGGCTCAAAAACAACTTTTTAAAAGTAGGGCAGGGAAGCCTGGCCTGGTAATCCCAGGTTTTAATCCCAGCACTTAGGAGGCAGAGGCCAGCCTGGTCTGCAGGGCAAGTTCCAGGGCAGCCAGGGCCACTCAGAGAAACCATGTCTCAAAACAAACAAACAAACAAAAACCCAAAAAAACAAAAAAATCCGGGTGTTGGTGGCACATGCCTTTAATCCCGGCACAGCCCAAGTGTGTCATTGGGCTCCCATGCATGCATTCATGCTTACACACACAGAGAGAAAAGTCTCAATCCATATCCGGGAAACCATGACAGTAAAACCAATTCTTTCCTTTGGCCCCAGAGAACCACTGTAATTTGCATCCAATTTCTTCAGTTTGGACTCACAATCAAAAAGAGAGATAGCCTGCTAGGTGCGGTAGGACACACCTTTAGTCCCTGCATTTGGGAGGCAGAGGCAGGATGATTTCTGAGTTAAAGGCCAGCCTAGTCTACAGATCGAGTTCCAGGACAGCCAGGGCTACACAGAGAAACATTGTCTTGATGTCAAATAGACTGCTTTATGGTCCCCAACAGGGCTCCAATCCTAGGCAGCAGTTCCAATCTCAGCTCCTTAGTCAGAACAAGTCTGGTTGCCCACTGCCCCAGCTAGAGCCTCACAGCCGCAAGGCCTGGGTCAGCTGTTCTTAGTCTGGTCCATCAAGTCTAGGATCTGGTAAGTAGATCTTCTGCTCAGGGCCTGGCTTCAAACACCATTTCCTTCAGCAGGAGGCACTGAGGCCACTACCAATGACAGCGGCCCAGATCTGAGAGGCTCCCAGGGCATAGGTTGGACAGGTGGAGTGGGGGTTGGGCGGGTTTGCTGCTTGCTCCAGGAAACCATAGCACAACCCTGGGCTCCAGCATTACCCAGAGGAGGTGACATGTCCTCCCGATGGCCACCCACAGAACCCTGATCAGCATAGAGGTGCAGGGCTCACCCTCCTTAGAACCAACCCTCAGCCCCCGAGGGATGCTGCTTTCAGCTGGGCGGCTGGTGGTGGTGAATCTAGGGTAGAGCACAAACTGCTGCTCATCCTGTCACCAAAGCAAAAGCAGCCCCCCCCCCATACCCGAGGGGACGGCCCAGTTCCCGCTCTAGTTAACCACTCTTTTCAAGTCATTCCTGCCCAGATTGCCACATCCTCCCTCCTGGCTGGCATCACTGGCAGATCCCTTCCAGCAACCTGCTAGATGCTGCTACTTCAAAGTCCTTGCCGCTGCCCCACCCCCACCCCACCCCCACCCCAGCCAAGCCCGGGCTCCTTTTCCTGTGTACCCTTCTTCCCTACTGGGCGTTATTTCAGTGCACTATGCCCCTGGCCACCATTATTACTGCCACACACATACCTGGCTTCCCGCACACACATCAGAGCCTTTTACTACTCCTTTACTTTTACTGCTTACAGTGAAGTTCTCCCAAGGGATTCCGCCAGCACTTCAATTCCTTCTCAACACGGTTGTGGGGTGTGACTCATCTGCTACCCGCTGTGGCCTCGGCTAAGTTCTAAGTGTAGCTCCAGCTCCTCCAGTCTCACAGGAGAAGTCATTACCCACTTTGAGATATCGTCCAGATCTGTATCTTTACAAACATCACAGGTCACCTTGAGATAACTAACTTATAACTCACCCTTCAAGACTGGCTTAAGTTGTATCCTGCTTTCCCCAAAGGCCCTCATGTTTTCAAAGTTACCATGTCACAGTTTAAAGTTGCATGCTTGCTAGTCTCTGAGAACCTGCAGCTTCTAACACTGCATTCCAGTGTATAACGACAGCAGGCTGACCAAGGCTAGGGGGCGATCTGGACCACCGAAATTTGTATACAATCTCTTCAGTTTGGGCCACCCACCCGCGCACCTGTTCGTGGTGCGCCAGCAGCATCGGCGACGCACACAGGCGCAGCACTAACAGGTAGCGCACCAGTTCCCAGCTCCGCCGACTGCGGTACGCCTCCATAGTGTTGCTGAAGTCCACGACTTGCACAGGCCGCCGCACAGCCTCGGCCGCTCGCCATGCCCGCACAGCCCCTGAGCTCGCGGCGGGCTGCTCACGGGCCTGCGGCCCTGTTGAGAGACCGGCCACATGTGGTGCCAGCGAGCGCAGCAGGAAGACGCGCCTTAGAGCCATGGCGGAGCCAACACCGGCGCCCAGGAGCTTAAGTACGCTCGGCCGGCCACGCCCCAAAGCCGCGCCTTAATCACGCCCCATTCCGGGAAGCCCCGCCTACCACCCAGTGGCTCTGCTCCCATTTTAAGAATCTTTGTTCCGCCCATCTCCTCTGGAGGACTTCCTTGGCGCTCTGGTTTGGCGCGCTTCCCGTGGCTGACCACGCCTCCCCAGCCCGCAAATATTCCTCCTGAGCCCACCCTCAACTCTGACCCCTAGACCCCGCCCCTTGGGAACCAGGATGTTTAGCTCTGGGATTTACCTGTCCCCGGGCTGGCCAGGTGGGTCCAGAGTCCACCAGTCAGTACCATGACACCCTGGCACTCACGCATCCTCCGATCCCGAGCATCGGAGCCTCCAGCTGAGGCCAGGACTGCGAGAATTCTGTCCCAGAAGGTGGCCCCTTCCCCCCACCCCATCACTCACCCCTGCCTAAAGTACTTTCTTAAAAGCTACCCTTTCCTGTTTCTTTTTTGTCATTTAGTCTCACCTCCTGCCCGCAAGGCAAGCAAGGGCCCCCAGGCTCCTCTGTGAACTCTTGGAGCTCTAGCGGCTCCTCCCTCACTCACCTGTCCACATCCTGGCACCACCAGCAGCAGATGTCACCTAGGGACTCTAACTGCCTCTGCCTCTGACATCTCATCCTCCCACAGGTTGTGAGTGACAATATGACCCCAGTACCCCCTAGGGGCTTGGCCCTGCCTTTCCTACACCTCTGCAGAAGTCTATCTTAGACTGGATATTTAGAGCTGCGGGACTCTTTATGGTGGTGACTGTGCTGTGCACTGCAGAATGTTTAGCGCCACCTTTGGCCTCAGATGGCAATTACACACACACACACAACACACATGCATACACACACTCATGCACATACACACATAACACACATGCACACCCATACACACACTCATGCACATACACACATAACACACATGCACACACAGACACACACTCATGCACATACACACACAACACACATGCACACACAGACACACACTCATGCACATACACACATAACACACATGCACACACAGACACACACTCATGCACATACACACATAACACACATGCACACACAGACACACACTCATGCACATACACACATAACACACATGCACACACAGACATACATGCACACACACACACACACTTGAAGTAGCCTAAAACATCTCTGATATTGCCAGAAGCCCCTGAAAAGCACAATTCTCACTTGTCTTGACTGAAGATGACTTCCTAAGGCAGGACCCAGGTTTTTCCTGCTGGAACCTAAGGGGAAAAGCAGAGCATGACAGAGGCATCAAAGTCCGGAGGGAGGCGGGAAGCCATAAGTACCCTACAGCAGCTCAGAAACATGACTGATAGGGAGCAGGCTTGGAAACACCACCATGACCATCCATCCACCCAACCTCCTTCAGTTCTAACCCACAGTCGCCACACTCCTCCACCACCCCCACCCCACCCGCAGCTGATCTTTCGGTCAGCCGGTCTGTTGCTTGTGGCTGTGGGACATCCACCCCTCCCTGTGTCCTCCCCTTTCTTCCTCCTGAGGCTCTGGAGGCCCTGACATCTTCCAGGGTGGCCAAGGCCCTCTTCTCTTCCATTGCTTGTCACTGCTGCCTTCCTGCTGACACTCTGTGGCTTTGTTGAGAGAAGGACAGAAGTGGCACAGAGTATCTTATCATAAGCTCTAGGTGTCTGGCTCATCCTCCAGGCCCTACTCTAGACTCTGAGTCGTCCTGAACCACACCTGGCCCTCACCCAGCTCCTGAAGGCCATGGGGTTGGGACCTTCTTTGGGCACAGCTAGGGCTTGGACCCATAGGTTTCCAAACAGCCCTGTCCCTTTGATGCCGTGTGTCCCCTAGCAGCTATATCCAGTGGTTTGGCTACAATCCCAAGCTCCTGCACCTGGTGACCAGTATTGGACCCCAAGTTCCTAAGCCCCATCTTCATCCAGATCACATTTGGCAGGAGAGATGCAGGTGCACACCAGCTGATTAAGAGATATAACTCAGCCGGGCATTGGTGGTGCACGCCTTTAATCCCAGCACTGGGGAGGCAGAGGCAGGCGGATCTCTGTGAGTTCAAGACCAACCTGGTCTACAAGAGCTAGTTCCAGGACAGCCTCCAAAGCCACAGAGAAACCCTGTCTTGAAAAACCAAAAAAAAAAAAAAAAAAAGATGTACACTCAGCAAAAGGAACCATACTGTGGATGTGCCCATTTGTTGTTGGTCTTACTGGCCCACCAGGAACCCTACTCTAAAGCACTTTTAAAGCTACCCTTCACTGCACCACAGCAGGGGAGACTGATATGATTCCTCATTATACACACTTATGACAAAATGATACCAATAGCCAGGGCTTCTTCATTGGAATCCAGCTGCAGCTGGCTGATCAAGCCCAAGACATCTACCACTGACCAGAGGGCACCATTTCAGAACACCCCCCTTTATTGATTTTCTGGGGTGTGCTAAAGTTTGGTAGCTTTCCAATGGCCATGGCCAGTTTCTAAACACCAGGTCTGTTGCTATTGTTATTGTTATTATTGTTTGAGCCAGGGCCTCATATGTCCTAGGCTGCTTCAAGCTCACTGGGTAGCCAGAGATGGCCTTGATCCCCCTGCCTCCTCCTGCCTGGGATTAGGTGTGCACCACCACCCTTGGTTTATGTGGTACTGGAGGTCAAATTTAGGGCTTTGTGTATGTTAGGCTAGCACTCTGCCAACTGAGCCACATCCCCACCCTTCAAACTGTGTGTGGGGGGGGGCGGGTGTGTGTGTGTGTGTGTGTGTGTGTGTGTGTGTGTGTGTGTGTGTGTGTGAAAAATGTTCAACCTTGCTGAACATATACAGACTTACTCTTCTCTTTATTCCCTGAAAAAATGCATCTAAACAGCTATTGACATAGCACTTACATTGTGTTAGGTATGATAAATGTGGTGGTTTCAGTGAGAAGGGCTGCCTAGGCTCGAATGTCTGAATTCTTGGTCCACAGTTAGTGGAACTGTTTGAGAAGGAATAGAAGGACTAGGGTATGGCCTTGTTGGAAGAGGTGTGTCACATGCTTCCCTGGTGTCCACAAAAGCTAGAAGAGCGTATCAGCTCCCCTGAGACTTGAGTTACAAGTCATTGTGAGCCCCCATGTGGGTTCTGGGTACCGACCCTGGGTCCTCTGGGAAGATCAGCCAGCCATGCTCTTAACTGCTGGGCCATCTCTAGCCACATTAGATAAGAAAGCTTGAGGTGAGCTGATGTACGTGGGAAGCTGTGCTTGGGTTATGTGCAAATACCATGCCATTGTATGAAGGAACTGGGAAGCCTCGGAGGTTTGTACCCACAGATACCAAGTAACAAGTGTTTTCTGGGACTCTGGAATCTAGTAGGTCACTCCACATCCAGGGCACTATGATTTCTACCTTCTGGGGACAGTTGGTGTCCTCCGCTTTCAGAGCAAGCAACTCTGGGGACAGTGGGTCTTATTCCTATTCCATAATGACACATTCACTAAAGGTGAGAACAACCCAGATGTCCACTGACAAATGACTGGAAAGATAAAATGCAGTCTATTCGTTCAATAGAATATTGTTCAATGGTGTAAAAGGGATGAAATGGATTTTGTTGTTCTATTGAGATAAGGTACCTTCAGCACAACATACTTAGAGCCCATCCATTCTATATAATAATAGTGTGTGTAATAATGACACTTATTAATCCTTCACTCTGCCAGGCATGATGGTGTACACCTATGATCCCAGCACTGAGGCAGATGGATCTTGAGTTTGTGAACTTGCTTACATAGCAGAAGTATTTAAAATAGAAGTAAGATTTTCTTTGAGACAGGGTCTTACTATCTAGCACTGGCTGGCCTGGAACTTGCTATGTAAACCAGGCTGGCCTCAAACTCAAGATCTGCCTGCATCTCCTTCTCGAGTTCTGGGATTAAAGCCATATTCCATGACACCCGGCAAAAATTAAATTTAATGAAAGAAGCCATATTCAGAAGACCATATGCTGTATGATTCCATATATATGAAATCTTCAGAACAGGCCAATTCATAGGGACAGCTACCTTGTAGACAAAACCATAGAATAGATTGGCAATTGTATGGAAATGATGGTGTGGGTAGGAAGAAGACTGGCAATCAGTGGGCCTAGAGTTCCTTTTGGGTATGAAAATATTCTGGGACTAGACAGTAGTGACATTCACTGAGTCTTGCAACACAGTCATCTTGAAGCAGCCCCAGGAGATTGGTGCCAGACCCTCCATGGAAACCAGGATGGAGGGATGCTCAAATTCCATAATGGAAATGTCATAGAATTTGCATATAACCTATGTGTGTCCTCCCAGGTACTTAAGTTGCCTCTAAATGGCTTACCATACCTCATCCACGTAAGTGCTGTGTGAATCCCTGGCACACTGTATCTATCATCCAGGGAATGATGACAAGGAAAGTCTTCCTGTTCAGGACACATGCAGATTTTTTTCAGCTACATTTGGTCTTTGGTTGGCTGAGTCCACAGATCCAGAAAATAGGATACAGATGGCCAGCTGTATAGTAAAAGTGGTTCAACTGTGCCCTATAGTGAATGAATTGTATGCTGTGTGAATTGTACCCCAGAAAGCTGGTGTGTGTGTGTGTGTGTGTGTGTGTGTGTGTGTGTGTGTGTGTGCATGTGTGTGTCCCAGCCACACTGTTTGCTTCAAAGCCCACTTGCTGAATCTATCAGCAAATAAAACAACTGAGAGCCCAGCCACTCCACAAACACTTTAAAGCTGGGTCTGCCCTCTTTGAGGACCCCTGGGCAGGAGGCACCTGCCATGCCAGGAATTGCCCCATTAGGGAACAGAGGGGAGTAGGCAAGAAGGATCCTATAGGACAGAAGGATGGGGTTCTGTCCTGCAGCTCCAGAGAATGAAGGTTATCTGAGCAACAGACTCTGGTACGTAATGGCACCTCAGCTGCTAGTCAGCTTGGAGGCCTGTCTGCTCCCAGGGCCACATTCAAGATGTCTGAGATAATTTCACATGGGTTTCTATGGTACATATGAGGAACCGGAGTTAGCAGCCCAGCATGGCCTGTCCGCTTACCTGGCTCACTCCTGATTCAGCTCACCTGAGGCACCATGTCTCTCTGGGTGAGCCAGGCAATACCTGGAGTCCTCTTGAAAGAACAGAGCTGACCTCCTGGCTCTCGCTAGGGTGGGACACTGGCTTAGGCTGCCTTAGTGAGGCCAGCAGGCTGATCCAGGACAGTGTCACTTCACATCCTTCTGTACACTTTGAATTTTTTTAATATTTGTTCTTATTTTCACTTATATGTACGTGTGCATATGATATGAGATGTCTGTCTGCTGTGAATATGCATTGCTTTTATTGGTTGATGAATAATGCTATACAGTTTAACTGAAGCAATGATTTTATACAGTAATAGTCAGCTAAAATAGGATTTTGATGATTGGTAGTTTTTAATAAATATAGCAAGGAATTATGATAGAAGTTAGTTTAGTGGAAAATTTAACATAGGTAAAGGTAGGGTAAAATGTTGCCCCTGCCTCTGATAAAGCAGAGGCTGCAGAGGATAAAAGATAAAACAAGGAAGTGTCACACAGCTAGAACACGTGAGGAGCTGTATAGACTGTGGCTTAGGTTAATGATTAAGAAAAACAATTGAGTCTCAGTAGCCCAGCTATCTTAAATTCTTTTAAGTTTAATTTTGGGAGATGTGTTCACAGGTTTTGGAGTGCATCACAGCTGAAACAAAGCTTTGAAAATAACTTAAGGTTAGAATAAGATGTTTTTATCAAATAGCTTTGAGGTAAAAAAGCCCAAGAAGACAATCTAAAGTTTTAGAAAAGCACGTAGCTGAGTGAGGGACTCAGTGAGGGAACAAGAACAAAGCAGCCCAATTATTATTAGCTGGCTTGTCTTTGTTGCTAAGATGGGTTGGTGACCAAAGGCGATGATAAATTCCTTGTGCCCATTTCTGCCCTCAGCTTCCTGATATGAAAAACTGTTGATGAGTGAGTATGCAACCTGAGGTTTAAAATAGAGCTGACTGTTTTTCATATATAAAAGTTTAGGTTTGACCAGGCGTTGGTGGAGCACGCCTTTAATCCCAGCACTTGGAATGCAGAGACAGGCAGATCCCTGTGAGTTCGAGGCCAGCCTGGTCTACAGAGAGAGAGTGCAGGATAGGCTCCAAAGCTACACAGAGAAACCCTGTCTCAGAAAAAAAAAAGTTTAGGTTCATGATATTTCTTATAGGATTACCTTTTGTGATAAATAATAAAATAATCAGTCCTTTCTTTGTAACTGCAAAATGTGACCTGCCAGGAAAAAAAAAAAAAAAAAAAACTGACTGAGAAAAACAGAAAAATACTAAGCCACAGTCTATACAACTCCTCAATAGAAACTCTAGCTCTAGCTGTGTGACACTTCCTTGTTTTATCTGTTAATCTATAATAAATTACTTAACTTGTGTAAGGGAAATGGGAAACTTTTTTTTTTTTTTTTGGTTTTTTGAGACAGGGTTTCTCTGTAGCTTTTGGAGGCTGTCCTGGAACTGGCTCTGTAGACCAGGCCAGTGTTGAACTCACAGAGTTCTCTGCCTCCCAAGTGCTAGGATTAAAGGCGTGTACCACCACTACCACATGGCTGGGAAACTTGTTTTTTTTTTTTTTTTTTTTCCCTACACATTGTAATTTTTATGTTGCTTGAAAGATTCTACTGGAGTTTGTAGGGACTTCCCATCAAGTCCAACCAGGGGCAAGCATATATCCTGACTTATTTCCTGCCTACACCCAATCAGGGGCAAGCATACATTTTGACGTATTTCTTGTCTGTGAACCTCCCAATCACATGTAACCAAGCACATCTGGTGCAGTTCGGTCCAGCAAGACAATAGTCTTAAAGGTGGCACACAGCTTTAATTCCAGCACTAGAGAGGCAGAGGCAGCCTGGTCTCTGTGAGTTTTGGGCCGGCCTGGTCTACAGATCCATTTCCAGGTCAGGCAAAACAAAAACAAATAGTAGCCTCCGGTATTTCAGCAACTATTTGTTCTTGGTCAAGAGGCATTTTTGTTTCATGGTTCTCTTAGACATAGTAATTATTAAAACTTAAAATGTAACTTAGGCTCCCATAGTGTGTCTTAGTTACTATGAAGAGACCATGACCAGGGCAACTTAGAAAAGGAAACATTGTTTCTTACAGCTTCCGAGGGTAAGTCCATGCCATGGCGGGGAGCATGGCAGCTGGCAGACATGGTGCGGCAGGAGTAGCTGAGAGCTCACGTCTTATCCCAAAGAGGAGGCAGAGGCAGAGAGACTGGGTCTGGAGTGCTTGAAACCTCTAAGCATACCCTCCATTACCCCCCACACCCCGTGTCATGACTCCTCCAGAAAGACCACACCTCCTAATCTTCAACAGTTTACCAACTGGGAACCAAACACTCAAATATATGAGTCATGGGGACCATTCTCATTCAAACCACCACATCCCACTCCCTGGCCCCATAGGTTTGTAGCCATACCATAACGCAAAATGCATTCAGTCCAAGTTCAAAAGTCCCCATAGACTATCAACACTGTTTAAAAGTCCAGTCTCTTCTGAGACTCATTCAGTCTCTTAAATGTAATCTCCCTGTAAAAGCAAAATCAAAAGACAAATTACATGCTTCCAACACACAAGGGCACATATGATACTTCACTATTCCAAAAGGGAGGGAAGGAGGCATAGCGGGGAAACACTGGACCAAAGCAAGGCTGAAACCCAGCAGGGCAAACTCTAAACCCTCTGTAACTGATGTCTGAGCACTTAGATGGCTCTTCAGATCTCCAACTCCTTCCAGCTTTGTTGACTGCAACACATTTCTCTCTCTCGGGCTGGTTCCACTCTGTCAGCAGCTATCCTTGGAAGGTACCCGCCTCTGGCCTCTATAACATCTTGGAATTTCCAACACAATCCAGGCTTCACCTTCACAGCTTCACACAGTGGCCTCTCTGGGGCTCCGTGCAGGGGCTCCCCTGTCACATACCTGAACTCAGTGGCCCTCCTTAACTGGAGGAAGAATCCACAAATCCCTGTACTCCTGAGTCCTTCTAGACTCTAAACCCAGAACCATGTAGCTGATGCTACCTTCTTTGATGGGGCCTAGCCCTGCTTGAATTACATCTGCATCAGCTTTCCTTTGTTGTTGCTCTTCAGGGACAGAGCAAGCATTCCTTAGGCCATTCTCTCCACAAGGTGCAGGAATATCTGGGTGGGGTCTCGCCCCCAGGCATCACTCCCTTTATTCCATTTCATATCAGGCTTTTCTTTAAACTTCTCACCTCCTTGAGCACAGAACTTGCTCCAACATTTTATTTCCTGGTGCTCTTTTTCTCCTCAAACTGTACATTTTATATTTCTCTTTGCTCTGCTGGCTCATTTTCATTGTAGATCTGTATAAGTGATTAGTAATGACCATGTGACACAGTACTAGGCTGTCTTGAAATCTCCTCTGCTAATGATACTAGTCCAAAAATCTTCACTTGGGGCTGGAGAGATGGCTCAGCGGTTAAGAGCACTGACTGTTCTTCCAGAGGTCTTGAGTTCAATTCCTGGCAACCACATGGTGGCTCACAACCACCTTAAATGAGATCTTGTGCCCTCTGCTGGCATGCAGGCAGAAGACTGTATACATAATAAATAGATACAATCTTAAAAACAACAACAACAACAACAAACCTCTTCACTTTAGCCTCTGGCAGATTCTTAGGACAAGGGCAGAAGCAGATACATTCTTTGACAAAATATTACAACAAGAATTGTCCCTAGGGCAATAGCTAATATTGTTTGCCCTCTGAAACCTCTGTGGTTGGTGCTCCATAGTCCATATTGCTCTCAGCAATACTGTCTTCCAAATCCTACTAGAATGGCCCATTAAGCCCTACTTACAGCATTCAACTGCTTTTCTAGTAAAAGGTCCCAAAAAAGTCTCCCATGATTCTCCAACGAGCAGCATGGTCAGGCCTATCACAGCAGTACCCCAGTCCCTGATACCGTCTTCTGTCTTCGTCACTGTTCTATTGCTGTGAAGAGACATCATGACCAAGACAGGTTGCAAGACAGCATTTAATTAGGGTCTTGCTTACAGTTTCAAAAAGTGGGCCCATGATCATCGAGGCAGGGGTCACAGCAGCAGGCAGACAGTCGGGGTCCTGGAGCAATAGCTGAGAGCTCACATCTGATGCATAAAATGGAAGCAGACAGAATGAAAGTCTATTTCTGGCTTTTGAAACTTCAAAGCCCACCCCCAGTGGCACACCTCCTAGTCCTTCCTAAACAGTCTTCTGGCTGCAAACCAAACATTCTAATGTATAAGCCTATAGGGCTCCCCTGAGCCACAGAGAGAGATGTCATGCAGGAATAGGGTGAAAAACAATGTGCAATGATGTGGTAGCTGGAAGAGGGCGTCCCCTCTTGAGAAGACTGGCCAGTATTGAACTGCCATAGGAAACACTAATCAAGAGGCCCCTCCTGCTGCACCTGCACCCAGTAGCAGCAAGTATGGTGGCAGGAGGGTGGGGAGCTGCTGTCCTGCCCTCCTGATACCGCAGCCTGGAGAGCTAACAGAAACAGACCAATGATGTGTTGGTGTGCCTGAACCCTGGTAGCATGGCAGTGTTATTGGAAATTGTGATGGTTTGAGTGACAATGCCCTACATGGGCTTCTGTATTTTCATACTTAGACTCCAGTTGAATTGTTTGGAAGGATTAGGAGGTGTGGCCTTATTGGAGTAGGCCAGTCCATGCAGGAGGAGGAGTGTTGCTAAGAGTGAGGTTTCAAAAGCCCAGTGTGTGTGTGTGTGTGTGTGTGTGTGTGTGTGTGTGTGTGTGTCCTTCCCTCTCTCCTTCCCTCCCTCCCTCCTTCCTCCATCTCTCCCTCTCTTTCTACTTATGGACCAGGATGTAGCTCTCAGATACCAGCATCGTGTAGCTGCAGCACCGTGTCTGCCTTCATGCTCCCATGCTCCCTGCCAGGATAATGGACTGAACCTCTGAAACTGTAAGCAAGCCCCCAATTAAATGTTTTCCTTTATAAGGGTTGTTTTGGTCATAGTGTCTCTTCACAGCAATGGAACAGTGTCTAAGACAGAGTTGAAACACCTCATGAGGGAGGCTCATGAGACTCCAGGGAGAAAAAAGTCACATTTCCGGGAAGTCAGAAACGTGGGAGGGTTCTGGAAGGTCCCTCTAGCTTTATAGGAGTGAACAACTCTGGGGATGGGACTCTGACCAGCTTGGAGAGGAGATTCTCAGGCCTGTGGCGCTGCCTCAAGCTGCGCAGAGCTCCAGGGTTGGAGCTTTGGGGAGTTATCACCATGCTTGGGTGGGTTTTACAGTGACTGGGCTGCTTTTGAGTCCTCCTGTTTCTTTAAGTAGCTCCTCAGGCATAATTCTATTAGTAGCACCCCCTCCCCCCCCATAAAAACCTCATTGGTTCACCAAGTTGGACTTCAGTGGCACCACTATTGTAGTCTATTAATGGTTTCTGTCCTGGGGTGAGTAAATGTGTGAGTGCCATGTCTCCCTAGGAAGTCTCTCACACTATAATCCTCCCCAGGGGTCCTGGATTGCTGAGAATAGGGTGCCCACCCCAGGCAAGCCCATGAGAATTTGGAAGCATCCGTGGATCTAGAGATGTTGGTGGTGTCAGAGGGTATAACAGGATGCCCAGTCTGCTGTAGAGCACTGAGGAAGTCAGCCAGATGGCTCACCCATGACCACGGTCACCTGTGTCGGTATGCCATTCGCCAACATAAAGTAGAGTGCATCCTGGACTCCAAGGCTGTTTTCACATTGAGACCCTTGACTGCAGATATATGGACCTATTTCTGGGCTCTTAATTCTTTTCCTGGCCAATGTGCTTACTTTGAGGCCAGAACCATGTTGTGTGACTTTACTATGTATGTATGTATGTATGTATGTATGTATGTATGTATGTATGTATCTATCTATCTATCTATCTATCTATCTATCTATCTACCTATCTATCTGTATACATATTTATCAGCGTGAGGCCTGCAGCTCTTCGGCTTTTGTGGTTCCATAAAAATTTTAAATCTAGATCCATCTATTGTGTCTGTATCTGAAAGAAACAACGCCAGCATGTTCCTGTTGACTGCAGACAATGTGTAGAGTCAACCTGCTTATTCTAGATGAATGGATAAGATACATGTGGTTTGTAATACCATTTGGACATTAAAATTGAAATCTTGTAATTTGCAACAACTTGGATGACCCTGGAGGGTATTCTACTAAGTGAGATAAGCTAGACATGGAAAGACTAACGCTGTTCTCACTCGCATGGGGAGGCCACGAGGCAGATGCAGAGTAGAATCATGGTTGTGGGTGATCAGTGGATATTAGTGGCAGGCAGATTAGAAGATGTTCTGGGGTTCTGTTTTGCAGCAGGATGACCGTGATCGACAAGACCACAGCATGGCTTTTCAAAGAGCTACATGACAGGAGTCTGGATGTTTTTGCTGCAAAGATATGGTATCTGTTTGAGGTGATGGGTATGCTAATCACCCTGATTTGATCATTATACAATATGTCTAAACATCCAAATACATACAATGATCATGTGTTGATTACAAATAAAATCGTTGAAGATAAGTAAATAGGGCCTTGCTCCAGCCCCCCAGTCCTGGTGCAGCGCATCCTGTAACCCATTGCCTGTCTGCTCTATATATCGTTGTCCCTTTTTGACTATAAATTGGCAGCAGGCTTTAGCAGACACCGAAAAAGAGGAAAGAGGACAGCATGGATGGCTGCTCTAAAACCCCAACACCATGAAGAAGCCAGAGAGGATGTTGTGCAAATTTGTATCCAGTCTGTTTCCCTGAGCACACGTGTGCACATCTGTGAGCACACAAGGGAGGACAGTGGTCCCAGGCCTTACATGTAAGGCACATCCACCTTTAGAAGAAAGAGACGGGCACACAATGGAGGGCACCTTCTGCATGACTCCAGTGTCACTAAGTGCACCTGTCTGTCACCAGCACGTCCTCCTTACTTCCTGGGAATTCTCATTTGTCCTGTTTTTGTATTACTGGTGTTCTAGCTCAGTGTCCATACATATTATCACAGGGCCCTAAACATCCCAGAATAAGCCTGGGACAGCTCCAAGTGGCAGATGTTGGACAGGCCATACCAGGTACATGACTCTCCATTTGCTGAGGGGCCTTTGGGCAAATTAGGAGACTTTACCAACTGTGCCCACTAGCTGCCAGTGAGGGTGGGTGGTGCAACAACAATCAGGAGACATCCAGACACATGTCTGGATGGATGTCCTGAAAGGGCATGATCGGTGGGGGTGGGGTGGGACAGACAAAGAGAAGGAAGGAAAGAGGGAGGCAGGCAGATAGTCCAGCTTGGAGGCCTGAGGGACTCTGTCCAGCAGGGTCTTCTGGTCCACAGTGCTCTCCTGTCCACACAGAACAACTCAGCCTTTGGTCAGATTCAGCCAGTGCTCCATGAAGGCAGCAGGACATCCTGCACAACTGTATGGGGGCACTCTTTGAGGGCCATCAGTCACACAGAAACTAGTGGGGAATGGTACCCGTATTTCTGTGATACCATTAGGTGCCATCCAGTGAGCCCATGCCAGCATGACATCAGGGTAGTCTCCATGGAAGTCTCCAAGGAGGTCTCAGTTATGCTCAGTTCACAGCAGGAGTGAGCATGGGGAACATGGGCTTTCTCTAGTATACAGGGCCAGCGGAGGCCAGAGTGCAAGCAGGCCTGCAAGTTCTGTGTCATCATGGTCTCCAGGCTCCAGCTACCCCAGTCCTCTACAACCTCCCAGCCCACACCCTGCCTCCCTGAATCCTCTCTCCTATTCTGGGCCTCCAATCTCCTAAGTCCCTACTTCCCTCATCCCTATCTCTCACATCCTGCCCCTGCTCTGAGTCTGGCCTCTCGGGTTCCTGTTACCTCCAGCTCCGGGAGTGTCACATGTGTCCAGGGGCCAGGAGGCTACAGCCTTGAGAGAGGGCGAGGCTGAATCTGACCAAAGGCTGAGTTGTTCTGTGTGGACAGGAGAGCACTGTGGACCAGCAGACCCTGCAACAGGGAACCAGAATGAGAATTCTGGGATTTCCTGTCTCATAAACCCACCATGCAGGGTACTATCCTGCCTCCTTGCCCCCTGCTGGGAAGGGAATAAAGATCTTTCCCTCCTGCTGCTACCTCAGATGGCATCTGAGCCTCTGGGTTCTCTCCTCTGCGGCCATTAGCAACCTCCAAACTGTCCACCGGGCCTGCTGGCCCAGCAAGCTAAGCACAGGGATCAACCAGGCTCTTTTCAGATACTGTCAGACTGTCGACCCTGTTAGACCCTTGCCTGGGCTAGCAACTGTGCTTCCAATCCCACAGATGGCCAGGCCTGAAGTGACAGAAGCGGCCAGCAGAGGGCAGCAGAAGGCCATGGACCCATTGGCTCCTACATACCAAGCAGCTGAGTCTGGGACTTTGTCCCCTGTCTAGGATGCCTCAGATTCTGGCCCAACTCTGCAGAAGAGTATCAAGCCTCACGTTGCACGCCTACCTCAATACCAACTGCACCTTCTTCACTGCCCTCTGAACCCCTGGACCCTTCAGAGCCCCCTCAGGTCACCACAGGAGCACAGGAGCCCCAGAGCCCAACCCTAACCTTCTCAAACTTATGTCCCCCATGGTATGCAGAATGAGACCTGGATGGCAAGTGAGCCAGTGAGACCACATATAACATCTGTGGACATCACAGCATGGCTCCTCCAGAATGGTGGTCCTGTGCAAGCCTGTGACCACACACTGAGCTAGGTGTAAGCACCCTTACAGTCTTCTCTCTGGGGTCCCTGTAGAGGTGCACCCCCCATGTTACCAGGATCATGAGGACTGTGGCTTGAGCTGTGGTTAGTCTCTTGCCATTATCCAGGGATGGGGTTCAAGTTCTTTCCCGTTAACCTCCAGGATGAGGTCTCAGAATTTGTCACTGATCGTCATTCTCTGATGACCATATGTATAGCTAGTCTTTGCTCCAAACTGGCCACTCCTCAGTCTGTCCTTACCTAGACCCACACATCCTGGCTGGAGCTGTCATACCCAATCCTCACCACTGGCCATGACCCCCCCCTCCCCCGGCTCTGCCAGTTTCTACCTTTCTCAGCAACTCCTGCCCGAAGTCCCTAACTGTCCTGTCCCCAAACCTCTTTTCTTAGTTAGGGTTTCTATCACTGTGATGAAACACCATGACCATAAGCAATTTAGGGAGGAAAGGGCTTGTTTTGTTTACACTTCTACATCATAGTGAGCTATCGAAGGAAGTTGGGACAGGAACATGAACACAAGAGCTGATGCAGAGACCACGAGGAATGCTGCTTACGGCTTGCTCCACATGGCTTGCTCAGCCTGCTTTCTTATACACTCCAGGACCATGAGAACTGCCCACAGTGGGCTGTGCAGACCCAGATCAATCATTAATTAAGAAAGAAGGAAGGAAGGAAAGAGGGAGGGAGGGAGAGAGGGAGGGAGAGAGAGAGAGAAAGAGAGAGAGAGAGAGAGAGAGAGAGAGAGAGAGAGAGAGAGAGAGAGAACACCCTATGGGCTTGCCAACAGGCTACTCTAGTGAGGGCATTTTCTCAACTGAGGTTCCCTCTTCTCAGTTGACTCTAGCTTTTGTGTAGTGACCAAAACTAACCAAAACACTCCTGGAGCGGCAACTGCACTGAGGACCTGTCCTACTCCCTACTCCACCTGGCTCCCCAGCCTGCAGTGGTCCTGTGTGGGCTGGATAGCTTGGCTTATTAGTACAGACCAGCCCAGGAAGGTTATGGCACAATGGTCTGTCTGAGTAGGTACAATGATCCTGGAGCCAAGGGTGGTTGATGCACAGCTGGGGGGGGGGAGAGATGGGGTTGCCCAGAGGATGTGGCTGACTCATGGGGCAGCATGGCCAAGACACCTTCAGAGCAGAGCTGAACCCTGAACAAGGTGCTCAGGAAGCCCACCCGACTGCCACTCTTCCCACAAGTCCCCATTACCTCACTCAGTTCTGTTGCTTAGAGATTCACTGTGTGTCACATCCCACCTCCCACCCCAGCCCTATGGGGCACTGAAAGAACTTCCCAAAATGATTTTGCCCTGTCTCAAGTATGCCCCCGACCCCACCTGATGGGTTCTACCCCTCCTCCCTGCCCCACCCCAGGCCGGCCTATGCTGAGCACAGGCCATGCCTTTCAGTCTGGGAATTCTCATTTGGGGAGTGCAGTCAGCTGGAGGGGATCCCAGCTGGGTCTACCCCTACCTGCCAGGCCTTTACCTCCTCTAGATGCCCCACTCCAGGGAAACTGCTCAGGGAAGTCTTGCTTGCCTCAAAGACCAAAGTTCAAAGTCAGAGGTTCCTGCATATCTTATCCCCAAGCTGTACCTGTCTGCTGGCCCAGTGCGGGGAGGAGATTGTAACCCAGTGTCCACCTGCTCTGTGGCCATGAGTGTTGTGGCTGATTTCACTCCTTTCTACTTGTCTTTCTCACATATGGGGTCAGACTGCATTGTGGCAATTCTGGGGTACTATGTAGGTGACTGTGGCCAGAGAGATCCACCTGTTTTAATAAGAAATACATTTTTTGTTTTTTCCCAGACAGTGTTTCTCTGTGTGGCAGTCCTAGCTGTCTTGGAACTTGCTCTGTAGACCAGGCTGGCCTTGAATTCACAGGTTCTACCCTGTGAATTCTCTAGCTCCTGCCTCTGTCTCCCAAGTGCTGGGATTAAAGGCATGTACCACCACCGCCTGGCAAGAAACAGGCAAGATACATTTATTAGCTGGGTGGTAGTGGCACATGCCTTTAATCCCAGCACTTGGGAGAAAGAGGCAAGAGGATCTCAGTGAGTTCAAGGCCAGCCTGGTCTACAAAGTGAGTTGCAGGATAGCCAGGACAGCCAGGACTGTTACACAGAGAACCCCTGTCTTGAGATAAAAAAAAAAAGGTGCATTTAATTTATGTATGAGTGTTTTGTCTGCAAGTATGTCTGTGCCCCAGGTATGCCTAGTGCTTGCCCAAGTCAGAAGGGGGCATCAGATCCTGTAAGCCCCCATGTGGGTGCTGGGAGCAGAACCCAGGTCCTTGGAAAGAACAGTCAGTGCTCTTGACTGCTGAGCCATCTCTCCAGCCCCAAGAAGCACCTTTTGTTTTTCCTGTTTCTTAGGACTGAGTGTAACCACTGCCTGACCCAAGCAGGGGTGTGTGTGGTGGGGTGGATATCACTACTGAGAAGGGCTGGTCTGGGCACTTGCAGTGAACTCCTGGTAAAATACATTGTGGTTTTCCAAACAAGGAGGCAGTGGAGGAGGTGAGGAGCCCAGATCTCTCTTCTGAAGTCCTGGCTTCCCCCACTCTATTGCTAGGAAAAAGTCACCACTTGCCACTCCAAACAGACAGCAGCACAAGGGGTCCCCAATTAGGCCACAGTTCCGTGGGCCACCAAGTCTCCCCGTCCTAATGTAGCGGAGATACCCCAGAGTTTGGCTCTATAGTCAAAAGCTGTCTTTCCAATTATCCATAGTGACTTTGTCTTGGGAATAATTGGCTCCCTGCCACTTGCCTCAGCTCTGGGCCATTGGAAGAAAGGCTGGCTGGGTTGGGACCAGGGACCTAGCTGAGCAGGGCTGAGCAGCTCTGTATTTGCCACTAAAGTCCTTGTACCTGCCACCAAAGCTGACCTTCTGGAGAGATAGCTGGTAAAAGGACACTTCTCTGTGTGCTCCCTGGAGGTCATCAAGCCTGAAATTGCCCAGACACTAGGAAGACAACTGCAGATGCCCTGGAGACAGACAGCTACTCTAGTGGCCACTCACAAAAGCTCAGTTGGCATTGGTCTTGCCCACTGCTCCACCATTTTCACACACTTATCCCAGTGTCTGGAGCTCTCAAGGGCCTCTTTTCCCAACATTTAGGAGCCTGCATGGGCTGTCCACAGTTCTCTATCGCATGGTGCACTGGGTAGGCTGGTGGGGCCTGAGTGGCCCTGTGCAGCAACGGGAGGCATGCCTGGGGCCTATGGGCCTAGCTGGTCCTGGAACTGTTCCTCCTTGCGGGGTTGTGGTGCCCTCCACTCCTGCATGGGCTGGGCTTCCCGGCCTCCACTGTCCTGGAAGGAGTCCTCCACTGCACCCTCTTTTGAGTGTAAGGTACTCTCAGGGCATCTCTGTCCACTTCCTCTCTGGGCTATACATAGAGCCACCACCTACAGCCAATGAGAGTGAGTTGGAGCAAAAAGGCTGCAGGAAGGTAGACAGGAAGCTCGGAGTTCCGGACCCCACTGGGCCCCGCTGCAGCTCATGGAGAACCCCATAGGCTCCTGCAGATGTAGCACCTAGGACCAAGGCTGTACAGGGGGACAATCAGTTCCTGATCATTTCTGTGGGCAAGCATGGTTTGGGCTTCCACAGTGGTAGCCTGAAGGCTAGCTGGACTGCCTCTCCCTACTGTCCCCCAGGCTTCACGGCTTTCTCATTTGGGGAATGAGTTGAAGTAAGATGAAAGGAAGATGACATCCCTCAAGACGGAGCCTTGAATGGGGTGAGAGAAGGGACTTCGACTATGAGCATGCTCAAGGAGCCAGGGCCCTATCGGAGCTTGCATCCCAAAGCTGTGGGCAGTGGCCAGAGCCCGTTCAAAATGTGTGTGATGCTGGCCCCATGGGTGATGCCGACACCATGGGTGAGGCTGATACCATGGACTGGGGAAGGTTCTCCTGGGATGGAGAGACCATGGCCACTCCTGAACAGGGACCAACAGGGGGATTCTGGCTACCTGGCCAGCTTCCTCGGGGTATTTAGCTCTTACCTGTTGTGCTCTGTCTTCTGCCAACCTCTCCCAGGCCCCTCCTCTCAGCCCTCTCTGGTTCCCTGAGCCCTTCCTCAGATCCCAAACTTTGGCATGTCAAAGATTAGAGTGACCCCAGCTTGTAGCCCTAGAGACAGAGGCCTGTACACCAGTGAAGGCAGGCATGAGGGATGATGCATGCTTCTTCAGTGTGGTGTGCACAACCAGATAGCTCGGCCCTCGGGCTCCAGGCTCTAGGCTTCCTAAAAGGCTTGGGGACTTCCGAGGTTCCACAGCGCTGGCCTGAGGTGGCAGAGATGACATCTTTCATCAGCTCCCTCAGCCCCATGGCTGGGTTTTTCATAATTCAGAAGACCTTGAAAGTGGGTGACCTCCAACACCCTTCCTCCGGCCTCGGCTAGTGACAGAAAATACCCAGAACGAACCAGTGGCTCAGTAGAGTGCTGGCTTAGAATTGCCAGTGCGGTTGTTTCTCCCATCTACTTCATGCATGCTTGAGGAAAAGGAATAGGAATGAGGGGATGGATAAAGGGCTCCTCTCTCTCTCTCTCTCTCTCTCTCTCTCTCTCTCTCTCTCTCTCTCTCTCTCTCTCCCTTAAACTGGATTAGACCCTTTAAAAAAACTGAAAAGCAGGCCAGTAGTAGTAGTGCGCACCTTTAATCCCAGAACTCAGGAAGCAAAGGCAAGCGGATCTCTGTAAGTTCAAGGCCAGCCTGGTTTACAGAGCGAGTTCCAGGATAGCCAGAAGTTGATTGTTACACAGAGAAACCCTATCTCAAAAAATCTAACAAATGAAAACCTGAGATGCAATTTCTACTTCAGGGTGGCAGTTCTCATTGCCTCCTGTATATGGGGTCAGATACAGGTATAATATAGGCCATATTGTGGAGAATAAGGTATGAGCCCTGAGGGGAGGGACATGGGGGGATGGTGAGGCAAAGGTTAGAAACCAAGAGTGGGTTGCAGCCTCCCCTGCAACAGGAGGAACATTGCCACCTATGAGCAAGGTCCCCTACGTGCATGGCTAGGGGCACAGGGAGAAGAGGGTGCCTAAGGTGGACTAGCTCTGCCCTGAGCCTCTCACGTTCCAGCCACCCTCAAATAGTCCCAGCTGTCTGTCCCTGTGCCTTTGCACAGGTGGCTCTTTCTGTGTCTGGCCATTTCTAGTCTCTCTCTTTTGAAATGTTTTTTATTAATATTTGAGAATTTTATTCATGTATACAGTATTTGTTCTTTATTATATCCACCCCCTCTCATCCTTCTAACTCCTGGATCCAACCCTCTCCCTCACATTGGTCTCTTGTTTGAGATTTTTCCTTAGAATCCTCTTTTTTTTTTAATTTGAATGTGTGTGTGTTTGTGTATCTGAGTATATATGTGTGTGTGTGCCTACCTGAGTGTGTTTGTGTGTGTGTACCTGAGTGTATGTATGTGTTTGGGTAAGTGTGTGTGTTTGTGTGTGTACCAGAGTGTATGTGTGTGTGCATGTGTTTGTGTATCTATGTGTGTGACAGTGTGTGTTTACCTGAGTGTGTGCATGTGTGTGTGTTTGTGTGTGTGTGTGACTCTGTGTATGTGTGTGTGTGTGTGCACGTGCATGTGTGTAGGTGTACCTGAGTGTGTGTATGCATATCACATGTGCCTAGGTGCTAGCAGAGACCAGAAGAGAGTATTAGATGCCTTATGATCTTCCCAATGTGTGCTGGCAACCAAACTCAGGTCTTTACTAGGTTTCCCTTCCACACCAGCCTGTTGTGTGGGGTCTCATATCCCCGCCACTGGTCAAGTAGGCACCGTCATGCCCCTGTCTGGGTACATGTGCATAGACACTGGTGTGGTAGATGGTAAAGGGTCCTTCACTTGGGGAAGCTCTCTGAGTACTAAGTACCAGCCCTGGCCTTCACTGATGTCCGTGGGTCAGTGCTGTGCCTGGTGGGGACTGGCTTGGAACCCTAGGCTATAGAGTAGAGCTACAACCTCCAGAACAGGGCCAGAGAACTGCCCTGTTTTCCCATGTTCCCTTTCCATAGGCAAGGTTTCCTTCCTCTTCCCAGCCTTGTGCAGCCAGTGCCTGCTCACCGGCCCAGCCCTTTGTGCCCATGTGTTGCCATGGAGATGGGCCATTCACAAGCTTGGTACTTCAAGGCTTACCACCTTTCCTGGTGGGCTTGGGAGTGAGTATCTGGGATGATGGCCTGAGTTCCTGGCAGAAAGTGCCTCCTCTCTTTGTCCAGTTGAATGCCACACCCTGCCAAGGCAAGTGTATCACACCCAGTAATTCTCATTCTGGTGTGGGTGGCTAACTCTGAGCCATACCTTAGGAACAGGTGTGCTTTTACAGAGACATCCAAAGTGAATATAATGAGGGAAATGGAAACATCTAGTCTGAGAGGGAGGCTGGCTCTTTGGCCACCCTGCAACCTGTCAAAGTACTCGACACACAGGATACCGATGAGTGGCTGACGGGCAGCCAGCTGAGTGGAGATACCCTTCCTTCCCTGGATCCAAAGTGCCATCCCTACACCCAACAGCTTCCTGCTGGGACTCTGAGCTCCAGGACATAGCCCCAGAGCTCTTGTCATCCTTCTTCCAGATACCACAACCAGATAGATGGCATGTGGGGGGTTGGGAAAAGCAACACTGCCTAGGGACACCTAACCTGGCAACCGAGCTGGTTGCTAGCCCTCTCCATGCGTCCTGCATATCGACACTGTCTGAGTCACCCATCAAGTGCCTAGCGGGGTCTTTGAGGCTCCTCCATGTCCTCTTTATCCTGCACACCACTTGTAGTTTTTATCTCCCCATGACCCACCCTTTAATCATCTCAATTCCTGCAACTAGAAAAAAATCTACAGCAGGATGTCTGGTTGCAGCTGCCCCCTCCTGTCCTAAGGTAGGAAGAGGGATGTGTCACCTTCCCCCAGTGGCCCTCAGGGCAGGTCTGGGACAACCCAGCCTCAGTTTTCCCTCTAGGGTGATGAAAGTGATTCTTTGTCCTCCAGCCAATGCCCTTGGCTGTCTGGGGAGCTGAGCTCTGTGCTGTGCCCAGGAACAATATGTTTCTTTAGGGACATCTTCACTCTTGCTCCAAGTCAGGAGTTCTCCAGTCCCAAGGCAGGCCTGGCATCCCACCAAGATGGCCAAAGACTTCCTGTGAGTTCACTTGGAGGGAAGGAAGCCCAGAGCAGACGTGAACGGTCGACCCGGTGAGTGGCTGCACAGACCTGGTGGTCAGATTGGTGGAGTAAATCTCCTAGCAGTGGGTTCTCATTCTGGAAGGGTGCTGGGGATGGACTGTTGTCCCTTTCTAGTGGAAGGGTCGGTCATTGCAAGGCAGGGCTGTCAGAAACCCACAAGGAGCTAGAAACTTTAGGAGAGCTGAGTGGATGTGTGACCTCTGAACTAGGTCAGGCTCCCCTGACAGGAGAGACAGTATATTGACCACCCATTTCCCAGCCTCTGCAGTGCCCTTAGAGCCCCAAACTACAGGCCCAGTTGTTTCCTGCTGTGTGAGACTCCAACAGGTCTACATGGCCATGTCTGGAGGCCTGGAGGTGGGGACTTATCCCAAGCTCTAACAGGCCAGCACACAGCAGTTCAGAGCAGAGAAGCGTGCCCACCCTCTCATCCTGCACGTCCACAAACAACTTCCCAGATGTTAAGAGGGCGTGGTGGGGGAAACCCCTGCCATAGATGGGACCCTGTGTGGCCTCTCCTTGGGTCAGCATAACTGGATAAGCCCCATTAACCACATGGCTACCTACAATCGTGAGAGAGTCAGAAGGGTGGTTGGCCTATCCAGAACACTCCCACCAACAGTAATAAGACCAGGTAGGGGTTCAGTTAGGGGAGGGAGGGGAGGGGTTTGAACCTGGTCTTTCTGGCCTTCAGACATCTTTCACAGAGCTCTGCTTTGTGCTGAAGAAACGGAATGAAACCAATGAGGCTGGGAGTCTACACCAGAGCCATACCCATGAGGCCGGGGCTGAGGTTGCTCACTCTCAAGTCCTCAACCTCCCAAGAGCTCAGGTCAGGTCACTGTCATGCATTTGCTGTCTGTGCATGAAGCTGACTCAGCCAGGTTCCAGACACTCAGAGATGGACAGCAATGTGAAAGCCACCTGCTATGGAACCCAGCAGGACAGACACATGAATTAAACCCACCAGGTCTCTCACCATCAAGGAGAGTACCTAAGAGTACTTCGGGCTGGGTTGGTGGCTCCCATAGGAGGGGTACAGGACTCAAGGGGCAATGGTCACAGACTTCCTGAGCTGGGGGCAAGAACTGCCCCAGGCAGAGACTAGGGTAGGCTCTGCTTGGCATTGCTAATAAAGTCATCGTTTTAAAATAAGCTTTTCTTTGAGAATAGTTCTAGATTTGCAGCAAAGACAGTACAGAAAGCTCCCATATGCCACATAGCCAGTCTCCTGCTGTTAATACTGCGCTCCTGCCATCACTGATGAGCCAACACTGAGAATCCTAGCAACAAAATCATTCCTTCTCCACATTCTCTTAGTTCTGACCCAATCTCTTTTTTTCTATTCCACAATCTGACTGTTGGTCCCAAACTCCCCAAGAATGGGAACAAAGACATATTTGACTAGCTGGGTTTCCCACAGACACACTGTGACCCCCAGGCTTTCCACAGACATCTCTGGGGGTCAGGGCTGCTAAGGTCACATCAGGATGCCCCCCTTTCTCCAGAGGTACTGAAGACAGCCTCCCAAGCGCGTTTCTTCATCTATGACATGAGTCTAGATTGCTGCTATGACACACACCCACAGCACCCTGTTTGTTTGTTTTTTTAACTTGTGTTGTGATCATGGGGCAGACACTCCTAAGGGACCCACCATGGTGTCTCTTTTTCCTACAGTCAGATGGGATGGGGTTGGGGGCCTGTTCCCTCAAGGATGGTGTGACTTCTACAAGTGGGAACCATAGTTTTCATGCCCAACTCTCACCTCCTAAACACACAGCCATCCTCCTGCCTCCAAATCAACCCCAACTGAAAAGTGGACCTTTACCCAGAAATCAAGACCCAGCAAGAATGGCCAGGGTCTGGAAGAATGGCTTTCTCTTGCTTAGTCTCTGGGGCTCAGGCTGGCAGCTACCTATCATTAGGGCTCACCAGGCATGTTGTCATTACATAGTAAAGTCTGTCTGTGCATAATGTCAGCCATGGGTTTGGGCTGACCTCAGCTAGGTTCCAGACACACAGGAACCTACAGCAGTGTGAAAGCCATCTGACATGGAACCCAACAGGACAGGCATATGGATTAAGCTATGAGGAGGCCTAGTTCCCACATAGGTGGCCAATGGTCTTGGTTACCTTGGGTCAGCCATCCCTCTGCTCTAAGCCATGAGGTTATCTGGACCAGTACCAAGAATCCCTGCCTTCTCTGGGACCCCCTTTCTTGAACCCCTCCTCTGGCCCTCTCCATTTTCAAGTTTCTCCCTCAGAGGAAGTAAGTCTCTTTCTATGGTGATCAGCCTTGTCAGTTTGATTGAAAACCACATAAGAGATCAGTGAAAAAATTCCTAGTCACTTGTGTGTGTCTGTGAGGGGGTCTCCAGAGGGGACCAGATCACAAGGACTGGAGCCTAACTCAGCTGTGTCCAACCTGTGGCTGATGGGGCAACACGAACCCTAGGATAACTATGAGTGTGGCCTTAAAAACTGTAAAGTTAGTTAAAACAATATGAGGTTTTTTTTTGTTGTTGTTGTTGTTGTTTTGTTTTTGCTGTTTTTGTGTGAACTTTGTAGATGACATCATGTTGTGATGTTCACAAGCTAGACTTGCCTTGGGATGGATTCACAATACATTATTACTGGGAGGTGGTGAAAGGTGTGAGGTAGGACACAGCTGGCCAAGTAGGAACTGGGGGCATGACCTTGGGGGCTGTATCTTGCCCTGCCAGCTTCCCACACCTCCTTTCTCCGTCTCCTGTCCTCCATATGGTGACCTGGTCGGCTTCACCATTCCCTCCTGCCATGAAGGATGAATCTTCTGAAACCCTGAGCCAAAAGGAGTCGTTCCTGCTTTTAACTTCTGCTAGGTCTGGGGTGTAGCTCAGTTGTAGAGCATTTGCTTATCACGCAAGAAGATTTGAGTTCAAAGCCCAGCACCTCCAAAACAAAAATAAAGACCATCTGTAGAGGCCCTACATGGTCCACCAGCCAGGCCTCAAGATGGAGTGTCAGAGACATGATGGCACATGCTATAATCTCAACACTTGGGAGGCTGAGGCAGGGGGGTTGCTGGGAGTTCAAAACCAGCCTCGGCTACCAATTGACATCTTGTCTCAACACACACATAACACACACACACACACACACACACACACACACACACACACACACACACACACACACGAGCTCTGTTAGGTATCTTTGTCACAGCCTGCAAAAATAATACACCTCATTTCACTTTCATAGAAACTGAGGCTGGAAAGACACACTACCCAGGCCACGTCTTTGGGAGACTGGATTCCCTGGTCCCAGATGACACACGTGGGGAATAACTGATGACGAATAACTGGCTGGAGCTTCAGGAAGAACAGAGGTGCTCGTGGTCAGAGCTGGGACCAGGCAAGGCCCCAGCTGAATCTGGCACTGCTCCTGAACAGCAGGGCAGGAACTAATTAATTAACATAGGCCATTGCTAACTGGGCGCTAATGAAGACAAAGAGGCTGAGCAGGCAGCTGTGAGCACTTAGCATGGACCTCTGAGCAGATGGGACAGCCAAGGGGTCCCTCACCACTGCAGCTTCACTGGTGGCAACATCAAAGGCCAAATATCAGCGTCTCCTGTTTAAATGTTTCTTGTTGTGAACGGACACTCTTCCTCAGCCTGCTCCAGTCACCTCATAGCCCCAGCTCACAATCGGAAATCTCCCCATCTTGCCAGTTAGATCAGCAAGCAGGTGCTCCTCCTTTTATAGAGGACTTCTCCAGCAAACCGCCCAGTGTTCCCAGGCAACCACTAGAGGGCGCAACCCAGGCACACCCCAGCAGGTTGAGCCTCCGCCCCTGCCTCCCTGTGTGCTAGGGGAAGAGTTAGAGAGGTGTGAACTGCATCCTGTTGTACCATGAGCACAAATGCTTCTTGCTTAGTTTGGGTTAGGCTTAATGCATACTGATGGGTTTCTTTTATGACTATATCCATTTTTCTCGTATAACCCAGAACAGTCCTTTGTGAAATGAATTGCTGATACTTTCACGTCTTATCGTTTATTTGTTGGTTTTGTTTCTCCAATGCAGTTACTTTTTATTTTTATGAGGTTGAATATACCAATCTCTCACGTTACAGCTTCTAGGTTTTTATAATTCTTCAGAGTGATTTGAGATTATAGTTATTTATTTGTGGATTTTGTTTGTCTGTTTGAGATAGGATCTTACTATGTAGCCCTGGTTGTCCTGGAACTCACTTGTAGACCAGGCTGGCCTCAAACTCACAGAGATTGACCTGGGTTAGCCTCTACACCACTATGCCATGCTTTGTGCCTTTTTAAAAGAGTAGTTTATTGTTTTGTTTTTACTTCTTAAACCTTTGGTCCTTTGGGTGCCTATTTTAATGTGAAGGACCCAGGCAGGGACTCAAACTTTCCAATTGGTTTGTTAACTGAGTTGTCCTAAAACCTTGTATGATTGTGTATTTATAGTCTTTGAATAATTCACCTTTCTTCCTGGATTTTATCTATCTCCTTCTCATGCTTGTAGTTGAGCCTTTTCTGGGATTTTCCTTCCCATCATCTGATGCCCATGGACTGTGTTAATTATGGAGGTCTTAGAATGTAATGGGTTCCAAGATTCAAAGCAGCTAGTTTTTCCTCTCCCCCTCCTTCTTAACTTTTCTTTTTCTTTAAAAAATATTTTTATGTTAATGGGCTTTTTGCCTGTATGCATCTCTGTGCACCATACATGCTTGGTGACTTCAGAGGCCAGAAGAAGGTGTCAGATCCCTTTAGACTGGAGTTACAGATGGTTGTGAACTGCCATGTGGGTTCTGGAAATTGAACCTGGGTCCTCTGGGAGAGCAGTCAGTGCTTTTAATCACTCTCTCCAGCTCTTTCTTAGGACAAACAAAACTTCATTATAAAAAGCTGTAGCCAGGAATAGTGCCACACACCTTTAATCCCAGCACTCGGGAGAGGCAGACAGATCTCTGTGAATTGGAGATCAGCCTGATCTACAGAGTGAGTTCCAGAACAGCTAAAGCTAAACAGAAAAAGACTGTCTCATAAAAAAAAGACAAAAAAGTTGCAAATAAAAAAAAATCATACATGCCGGGCATTGGTGGCACTCGGGAGGCAGAGGCAGGCAAATCTCTGTGAGTTCGAGACCATCCTGGTCTCCAGAGCGAGTGCCAGGGTAGGCTCCAAAGCTACACAGCGAAACCCTGTCTCGAAAAAACCAAAAAAAAAAAAAAATCGTATACATATATTGGGTGTGGTGGTACACAGCTTTAATCCCAACATTTGGGAGGCAGACACAGGTGGGTCTCTGTGAGTTAGAGTATAGCCTGGTCTACAGAGAGAGTTCCAGGACAGCCAGGGATATGTAGAGAGATCCTATCTCAAACAAACAAACAAATCATATACCATATTAAACCCAAAGACTCTAGAACTCAGTGAACTTTTATACCATTAGAGTATCCATTTGGAACAGAAAGCTATGAAGCTTCACATTGGATACTGTAGTTTCACTATCAAATATATTTTTATTCTCTTCTTTACCACCCAAAATAAAAAATCCACACCAGAGTTAGAATTTAAAAAGCAATTAGCTTTATAACAATGCTTTCATAACTCATGCTCACTACCACCATCTACCCTGCCTTGTGCTATCTCTTCTGATTCTTTTTGCATTGCGACCTTCAGAATTGCTCTGCTTGAATGCTCATGCATTCAAAGAACAATCACTCAGGACTTTAGTGGGTCAGCTCCAGCACCGGGCCCTGTCACCTGGTTCATCACATTGCCCTTTCCCCTTGGACCTCAGACAGATGGCGCAAGCATTGTGCTGTCCAGGATGCTAGACCCTGGTTCTGCTTCATCCTTGGGACCGAGGAGAGGCCGGCCTAAGGGAGGGGCCAACCAGAGGACCTTCTCTGAAGTCTAGGAAGACAGGTGTTCCTGCCTAACCTGGGAAGCTCCGTGGGTTGGACACATGCATGTGTCTGGGTACCATTAACCTGGCCATGCCAAGCCAGCGGGACAGGTCCAGTTACTAGAGCAGTAAATGGTCCTATACAAGAGTGTCACAGAAAGGATCCAGGCCCAGGAAAGAGGGTTCTAGGCCTCCTGATGAGCTTTTCAGTCTGAGCAGTGTTTCCAACAGGTGGGACATGGTAGCCTGTGGGCATTCCAATGGAGCATGATGTAGGCTGCAAAGTCTTCCGGAAACCTACCACTCAGCTACCTGAGAGTGGTGACAGGGATCCTGGGATCCAGGACACCAACAGCTCAAGGCTCTGTGCCTAGTCCTTGGCTAACCCAGTTTCAGCCACACAGATTCATGGTGAGAGACTTGTCAGGGTAAACCAGCACGTGAGTGGGAAGGGCCAAGGCTGAAAGGCAGGGCGTGGAGCCAGGAGCATAGGGTTGGTGGGATGGGCAGACCCGAGATGTCCACCACAAGCTGGGAGACATCATACAAGACTGACAGCAAAGCTTGGTCATCTTGGACTGTCAGCAGAATCCCAGCTAAAAACACCCCAGACTCAGATGCCCATCTGCTGCCTCTGCCTCTCAGACCGTCTTCACATAGAAACCATATGAGCCCCTGACCTTCCTCACTGGGAATGTGGAAAAATGTATTCTCTATATTCAGTGTGTCCCAAACTCAGGCCAGCCTCCAGGCCAGCTTTTGGGACCTCTGTCTCATATGAAAGCCAGATCTGTGACCCAGGGAAGGAGTCAGAGTGGAAGCTTGACCTAGGACAGCAGGGCTGTCCCATGGGTCCCAGGATGCAGAACCGCTTGTGGAAAGTGGAACAGAAATGGGGTACAGCTGGGAAGGGGCCAGGTGATCTCTGTCCATCCCTTTGAGCTTCCAGCTGATCACATACTAGATTCTTTGTTCTATGTTATCCAAGCAAGCCAAAGCAAGACACTTCTCCCTTGGGCTCAGGTCCTCATTTGTACCCTGAAGGGATGAGAAGAGTCAAAATCCAGCAGAAGTGTGAACTAACCTCCCAAAGTACCAACAGCTAAATGTTGAAGGCAATGAGGAAAAGACAATGAAGGGCCCTTCTTAGTGCCCTTTGGATAGGGCCACTAGGCTGAGTCAAGCTAGTCCATGTGTGTCCTCAGTTGGGCACTCTAAGGCTAACCATTGGAGTCCCCATGTGGAAAACAAAGCAAGTTTGCATGCTCTGTGGGTGGCAGTGGCCAAAGCATGTGCTTTGGGCCCTGGGAGTTCTGGGGAGAGCTGTACTGAACATGGGCAGGAGTGGAGTTGGTCCAGTAGAAACCCTACACAGAGGGCATAGGAAGGGCTCTGAGATGCCTTCCACCCCAGCTCATGCAGTTGCAAGCTATGACTATTCTGGATGAGGGAGCTGTGCCTTCCAGAGCTTATGAGTCCGTTCAGACAGTGCCCCAACCCAGCTTTGATTGCCCTCTGGGCTCCTGGCCTGAAAGCAGCTCCCAGTTTAGCTATCACTGCTAGATGAGTGGCTCTAGACAAGAATCTACATTCCCCACAGGAGCTGAGGAAGGGCCAGGAGCCACAGTGATGACTTGGGATAGCCCTGGGACTGTGCTTCCCTGAGTCCTATCCCTATACCAGACTTTGGGCCCTCTGGGACATAGCATTCAGCTCCAGCCCTCCAGTGGGCTAGCTGTGCCTACTCCAAGATCACCAGCTCAGCAGCTTTCCCTAGGAGACAAGCCTGAGAATCTAACCAACAGCAACTATCACAGTATCCCATGCACGCCTAAGGCCTGGAAGTTCTGGGGACTCACTAATCCCTCTGGGAGCTGGAAGAAGGGATAGACTCAACCTTTGGGCCCAAGGGTCAGCACTGTTATCTTGCCTGGCCTGGGGCTCCACTTCTCTCCCTGCTCAGGCTCTCATCCTAAAGATGGGCCAAGGTGACTACTGAGAATTAACCCTGCACTGCACACATCCTACCCAGTATCCCCAGTAACCTCTCAGAGGTGGGGTGCAGACATGATGTTTCAGGAGGTGCACTCAGTACAGTAGAATCCAGGACGGTGCCCTGTAGGAGGCCCTGGCTCAGAGCCAAGTTCAGAAGTGCTGGGAGATGGGCAGGCCCAGCGGGATTCTGGGACACGCCAAGCCCCTTCCCTGCACCAGCCCCGGTTGCTGCTGTGTGTGCCTTTGATGAATAAGAGATGAGGAAGCTGATTAATTATGGCTTGATATGCACCAAAGTTGGGCAGAGGGACTGAGGGTGGGGTTCCTTAGAGGTTCGGAGCTGAGGATGGCAGAAGGTGGACGATGGCAAGAAGCCCCTGAGGGAACACAGGTGTAGGGGATCCAAGAGGGGCTGTCACACGCTTCATCTTCCTAAACTCTCCAGCCCTCTGTTTCCTGTCTGAAAAAATAGGTGGTGGTGTTGCCATCACAGGACCAATAGCACCATGCATTTAGCAGGCCTGGCACAGAGTCGTCTCGGGCCTTGGGCATAAAGCCACCTTCTGTGGTGAGAGCAGATGGCCCCCAGCTCCCTGGCACTGAGATCGCATCCCCAGCCACCCACTCAGGTTGGTGGCCTTGGCATGCTTAGACAGCAGGTGTAGCCGTACAGCTTGCCCTTCCCGATTCTTTCCTGGTTCCTCCTTGTACTGTCCCAGAGTGGCCCAGAGCACGTATAGCAAGAACAAAGTCCCCTTATTTCTTCCTTCCTTCCTAGAGAACACCAACAGCCTGAGGCTATGTGGGTGTCCTAGAAGGATGCCCCAGTAGGGTCTGTGCCCATAAGCTCCTCAAGCCTTTGCAACAGTGACCACCTTTCATGGCTGTACCGCATTCCTGCCAGCCCCAGTTGCCCCATGTTAGACTCTGAGTAGACCTGGAGGTTTGAGTCATCCCTGTAATCCCTGCTAGAATCCCACAAGGGACCAGAGAGGCAGACAGAGAAGGGTCAGTGATCTGACCACACCCCAAAGCATTAACATTTGCTTTATCTACATGCGAAGAGCTGGCTGAGGTCACACAGCCAGACAGGGCACTTTCATGCCACATACAGATCACTGAGCTGAGTCTGGGGCCGGGGGACAAAGGTGAGACAGTGCTGGGGCACTGCAGGGTCAGGTCTCACTGCAGGAGGCAGTGCCTGGGCAAGCTACCCCCGAGGGTGGGAGGCAATTCTGACAGACCTTCAGTCTGGCCCTGCAAGCCAGCCCTGATATAGTCAAGACTTGGGGGAGAGCCTTCGGCAGATTCCGTCGTCTTCTGATTCCCAGGGCTACATGTACAAAGGGCCAGGAGAATTCACATCTTCCACTCAGCACCCCTGCTAGAGCTTCCCAGAAATCAATCCTTGTAGACCTCATCAATAGGACAGTAGGTGGGCCAGTTTCCCCAACTGGGCCTCTGACTCTTCCCCCAGGGCTCAACTAAGGCTGTTTGTGTGTCTTAACCAGACTTCAGCCCCTAATAAGCCCTCCACCAGCCCCTCACTAGCCGTCAGCTGCCCTCCCTTATCCTTGGGGCCCTAGGTGGCAATGGTGCAGGACCTGCCCACAGGGGAAGAGCTCTGTTCCTTGAATTGCCCAGTATCTGCCCACACCCTGATAAATATGCCTCTCCACACCTCCCACATGCCCTGCCTAAGAAGAGAGCCATGTCGTCCTGGAGGCAGGCTGGCCAGCCCCCATCTCACTTTGCCCCCTATCGGATCCCTTCAGAGCTGGCCTAAACCTTAGCCAGCATCAAGGTGTCCTAGAGACTCAGCCTCTGAAGAGCAGCACCGGACTGCTGACTGGAATGGGTATGCAGACCACAGAAATACTGCCTACAGACTATGGATGCCCAGTTCACATTATAAATCTCTGTATTGCTCCCACCACACACAGACCTGTGAGCAGGTAAGGGGTGTCCAGGCCCCAGCCCAGAACACCCAGGGACAGCCAGCTTTCAGGTAGAGAGACAGCCATGGCACTAGAAGCCTCCATGGTAGCTCTCCTTTCCCTCCTACACCTATCCTATGCCCCAGCAATGGAAGGAGGGGGGTCAATCTTTACCTCTCCTGTGGGCAGCCTGGCCACTGATAATAATAGTCATTGGGAAATGCCTTCACCAAGCCTCAGTGCACAGACTATAGTCCAGGACTGCAGCCTTGTCCTAACATGGCATGAGGTGGTCTTTGAGGAGAGTTCAGTTCCTGGGTTGGGCACTGTTCTATTCAAGGATGTTGGAAGAAGGGGCGTTGGCCTAGGTGATAGGCCATGGCTTTCTGCTGGCTCTTTGAGGTTGGCCTTGTGCTAGCCATCTGTCCTTGGGTGGCAAACCTCCCATGTTGTGGGGAGGAGGATGAAAATTCACTGAGTCACTTCAGGGGCCAACCTGGTGGCACTCAGTGACCAGTATCCAATGAAGAAGTGGTCGTGAATGCCCATTCCGGCTTCACCTCATCTCCCAGATGGCTGGAAATTGAACCCACTTTTCAGTGACCTGAAAATCCAAGACTGGGACAAGGGCAACTGGGACAAGGCCGACAAAGGTGTGGGAACACAGAGCAGCAACCAGGGCAGGACTGAGCAGTGTAGTCTCCATATCTAGCCACAAGGTCAGTCCATTGCAGCCACTTCAGTGGTCTCCACCCCAAGGTTTGTCATGCTGCATACTTGGTGTTTGCTTTCCCTAGTGAGGCAGGCAAGACCATGAGCCCTACCCAGCTCCCTCGCTGGATCGTGTGCAGGACAGACACAGACAATGGCCTGGCAGCCAGCTGAAGTCCTCCAGAATGCACTTAAGAACTCCAGGTAGAGCACCCAAGCAGCAGTGGGAGATTGTGTGTGTGTGTGTGTGTGTGTGTGTGTGTGTGTGTGTGTGTGTGTGTGTGTGTGTGTGTGTGTTGGGGGGGAGTGCCATTAGGATTATTGGCTTTATATTGGTCTGGGTTGGTGGAGAGTGGGTCCAGAGGAGTCTTCGGACTCTGTCTTCTTCATCGCAAAAAGGAAAGAGACGGGAGCCTGTGCAGAGACAGGGGAAGACAAGGCCCGAGTGCCCTCCCTGCGACAAGGGGGTAGAGAGGGTTACAAAGCTGGGAAGGCGAGCACTACTGCACTGTTAAGCCTTTCCTCTCAGTTTGCTTACCGAGTCGCCGAGGACAGACCTCCCTCAAGCAAAGAGATTTAAGGGGCAAGCAGGAGGCGGGCCACTCAAAGGCCTGCTGCTCGGATGTAGTCCTCGGATGCCCAGGACTACCTTCGGGACTCGGCCAAGCTGAGCCGCCACGCCCTCGAGCCCGCGCCCACGGCCCGTTCCGGGACGCTGTGCCTGCGGTCGCCTGCAGGGGCCGCCGCCTCTTCAGGAATGCGCCGCCTTTGTCTGGGGCCGCGCGTGGCCCGTGCACCGGGTGGCTGAGCGCCTCCTGCTACCTGGACTGCGCGCAAGGCACCCTCGCCTCCCCTCCCACCGCCCGCCGGCTGGTCCTGCACCGGGTACCCACCGGTTCGCGCCCGCGCCGCGCGCCCAGGTGAGCGCCCCGCCGGCGTCAGGCCCCGCCCCGGCCCGCCCGCCCGGGCCGGCGGGGGACCGGCGGATTCGCGCGTCAACCATTGATCCCATAAAACATTCATTCTCTCCCGGCCCGCGCTGCAAGCGCCCCGCCAGTCCACGCGCCGCCCTTGCCCTGCGCGCCCGCAGCCGCGAGCCCAGCCCGGCCCGGTAGAGCGGAGCGCCCGAGCCTCGTCCCGCGGCCGGGCCGGGACTGCGGAGCGGCGGCGCCTGGATGCGGACCGGCCGCGCGCAGACGGGCGCCCGCCCCGAAGCCGCTTCCAGTGCCCGACGCGCCCCGCTCGACCCCGAAGATGAAGAGGGCGTCCTCCGGAGGTGAGTGTCCGCGCCGCTCCAGAGCCGGGCTGCAGCAGGGCGGCGAGAGCGAGGGCACGGCCCGCGCTGCCAGAGCCGGGGACCGGTCGCGGGGCGCTCCCGAGGGCCACCGCAGTGCCATGCCGCGCGCTGGCCGCTAGCTACTGGGCCCCGAGAGGGCGGAGCCCGCGGCAGCCGCAAAAGTTGCGGCTTTGCGGGAAAGTTGACGGCGACGGCGGGGCCAGGGATGGCGGGTCGGGTCGGAGGTTCCAGATGTTCGACCAGGGCCGGGTGGAGGCTGCGGACTGGAAGGGCGGGGTCCCACCTACGAGCGCACAGGCGGCGAATGGGTTAATAAGCGGGGTTTGCAGAAACGTGGGCACCGGAGCGAGATGGGGTATTTCGCCTGCCCGGCGGACTCTGCTCAGAAGCTGTTTCTTTGGGGTCAAACAGAATAGGGATGAATAGGGGTGTTGGCGGCAGCAGAGGGCGTGGGGGACAGGGCAATCACAGCGCTGTTACTGGGGCAGGTAGCGAGGAGGATAACACACACACACACACACACACACACACACACACACACACAGAGCAATGAGGATAACACACACACACACACACACACACACACACACACCACACACACACACACACACACACACACACACACACACACACACACACACACACACAGAGCAATGCCTCCTCTGAGATCCGGAGGGCTCCTGAGAGTGAGAGGCTCCATTGAGGGGCGTTGGTGCTCGAAGCACTCCCTCCCTGGCAGCTCTGTGGGATCCCTCCTCCCATCCGGGTGCAAAGTCCCCGCAGTAGGGGCAAGGGAGGAAGGGCTTCGTGTAGGTTGGGCATGCCTTACCTGGAGAATCTGGAGTGGAATGAACACATTGCCTTCCCCAGGTGCCCACCCTATCTACCCTGCTGATGTCCATGGTGCCGCAGGCTGCACACACGTTTCTTTGCACGTGTCTATGTGGGCTTCATATAGTCTTGCACACCTCCAATGCACACTCATACCAAATCTGCCCTAGGGTGCACATGGGTAAACACTATGGGTACACATATAGATTCTAAGGGTGCATATCCCTGTTCTCACTCCTGCCAACATGCCCATGACCACACATGCATTTACGCAGTCTGCCTGCTGTGATCTTCATGCTTAGCACACGCTGGGGCCCCTTACCAGGACCCACTCACATGTAGATATGCTCGGGTTTTGAGTAGGGAGGCTCTAGGCATCTGGACTCACAGACAGAGGGACAAGTCCTGGAGTCCTATTCCCAGTGCTTGGATCTGAGTGTGCAAGCATGTGTGTGTGTAGCATGGTATGTATTTGCACATAGGTGATTGTGTTCATGACCACGTGTGCCTGTAAGCCTATCTGCCCGTTTTAGTTTGCCTCTGGGTGTGGGTGCCCCTGTGTACCTAGGAGGGCTGTGGCTATACCCTGCCCAAATCTGGACCAAAAGCCTTGGGAATGTGTTGAGGGGTTTTGTTCAGTGTCCCCAGTTCAAGCTGTGAGGTTCAGAATCTTCCAGCGAGGGTGGGGGCAGTGGTGGCCTATGGTAGACTGGAATCTACCTGGGCAGGGAAGATCCATTTCCCAGCTTGAGGTCAACACCACAATAGAGGGGTGTGAGCCTGAGCACACTTGGCTGCCTGCAGCTCCACCAACTGGGGCATCTGACCCATCATGGCCCCTGCCTTTAGCACATGAGTTGTTCCATCCTGGTGACCTTCTGGAACACTGCTTTGTGGTGCTCGCCTAGCTCAGGTGTGTGGGTAACAGCTGGCCCCTCCCTTCCTTAAGCCCAGCCCTCTCTTTCTCTTGTCCTATTCCAGCCCAGGGGAGGAAGGTGTGTTTCCATGGCAGGACCTCAGCCAGGTGTGGTCTGCACCAGATCCCTCCTGGCAAAGGGGAGATTACCGGGCCTGCCAATGCGTCTTCTTAAAGAGCTTTCTCCTGTCTCAGCCACCAGTAGTCTGAGGTTGTTGGGGGCATTTCCAGCTGATGTCCAGTGGTGTCTGCCCACAATTCCCATGGAGGTGGCTTTGTTTGTTTTTCATACCATATTTTTTTATTATTTTCTTTCCCCTTTCCAGCCCTCCCACACCCTCCCCACCTCCCTACCAACCCAGCTTCATGTTCTCTCTTTTTCAAACAAAATAAAACAAAACCCAAGAAAAACAGCAAAAACCAAAAATGAAAACCAAAATGTGCAAAAGAAAGAAAAAGATCAGTGAGACAAAAATAGAAAAAGAGCTCCAAAAAAGGTCCATTTTGTGTTAGTCAGTTAGTCCTGGGCATGAGGCCTGATCTGGATTGAGACAGGGTCTCACTGTGGCCCTGGCTAGCCTGGGCTCTTTATGTAGAACAGGATGGCCTTGGCCTCAGTTATCCACCCGAGTGCTGGGATTAACGGCATAGGCCACTATGCCCTGCACCAAGGAGTTTTTATTGTTGTTTTGCTTCGAGGCAGGTGTAACCACAGAGCCCAGGCTGGCCTTACACTTGGAGTCACCTCAGCTTCCCAAGTACTGGAAATACTGGTCTCAGTCACCAAACCTTGCTTTCCTAGGAGTTTTGGCTGCCAGTATCTCTGCTTTAAAAGTCCCCAAATACGCTTTTCAACTCCTAGTCAACAGGGGTTTTCCTGGGACTCCTGCCAATTTAAGCCCCTCCTTCCTCCTGGAAAATCTGTTGGGATATTAAGGGAGGTTGTGAGCAGGGAGCATGATGGTGGTAAGCCTAAGGCTCTGCCCTATACTAACCAGGACCTGGTAGGACTGACCTGTGGTTACAGAGGAAGAGACATGTCCTCTAACATGAGGACAGCAAGAGAAGAACCCCAAGGCTGGCCCAGGGCCCTTCCTGGAAGGTGGTCTTAGCCTGCTGTCTTGGAGGGCTAAGGCTGGCTCGTTGGCTGGAAAGAAGCCCAGGTTTGCTGCTGTTTGTTACAAGTGGTAAGTTGTCTGGGAGGTGCAGGGTTTGTGGGATCATGCCTCCCTCTTGCTGTCCAGGCCTGGCTTCTAGCACCCTTTGTTTGCCAGCCTCCTGGTACCATGCTCTCCTTGGGAGAGGATGGGTTCAGCTGGGAAAGGAGGCAGAGGGAGCCCTTCTGGGGGTTATGCCTAGAAAGTCTCCCAAGAAGCCTCAGGCTGTGTGTGCATCCATGAAAGGGGTCAGGAGAAGGGTGTGTGTGTGTGTGTGTGTGTGTGTGTGTGTGTGTGTGTGTGTAATGGAAGAAGTATATGAGAAAAATCTGACCCTGTCATAGAGTTACCAAGGCTCCTGGCACTGCGTTGTGCCTGCCTGGTCAGTGAAATTCATGCTGTTCAACCCCCATTCTGTGAGCCCCGACTTTCAACCCTAGGCAGGGCTGTCAGACTCTCAGCAGCAGCCAACCAGGGCCTGTACCTTCAGATCCATAAGAGCCAGTATGGTTATTCTGCCTGTCTCTTTAGGGCCTGGCACCTTCTGCACCCTTCAGTATGTCTGCCCTGTGGCCTGGCTACATGCAGCCAAGGTCACCTGTGCCATCCACGTGGCCAAATCCCAGATGCCGCATTTGCTCCCACCCTCCATCTCTCACTCGATCATTTGTGGCCTGCAAATCCTACTCTGATCAGACAATGAAGGTGGTGAATCCTTACCTTATTGATTCCAGGGGTAAATGTGTTAAAAGACAGGTGACCACGCAGCCATCAGTGGGAGCCTATCAGTGGGCAGGGGGACATGTCCCCCATCTCCCTGCCTGTCCCCAGAGTGCGTGGGCTTGGCTAGTCCCATCACACCCGGTGTTTGGTACTGCAGTTTCTTCTTTTGTCACTGTATTTTAAACACTTTGCACATCGGGAACTATTCTTGTGAATCATACTTAAACGGTGAGTGTGGAATCCCTTCCTGAGAATGCACCCAAATGTATTCATTTAAACCTGCCTTGGCCTTTCGCCTTGCCTTCAGCCATACGCCTTTCCATATACATCCTGACGAGTCCTCACCAGGGCCAGGGTGTGTGCCCCTTCCTACACACTTGAGCCAGCTTCCAGTCAGGGCCTAAATCTGCCCTGCCCCAACCCCAACAACCTGAGTCTTTTTACATGCCAGGCGATGACATGGGAAGTAGACCAGGATTCCAGCTGTTAGGGTGGCCATCTCATCAGCTGGCCCTTTGGGGTCACCTGTCTCCAGCCCTGTTCACATAGCTCCTAGTACTTTGTCTGATGTGGAAAGGTGGAGGCTGAGGTGGTTGAGGTGTTCCCATGCACCCCCATAATCTTCCCCCAAGGCAGCCAGACCCAGCAAGTGGAAGCCAGAAGTGGGGGCTTTTAGGGAGGTTCTGAGCAGGCAGAAGCCTGCCTCCCTATGTTGACCCAGGTGAGCCTAGCAGGCAGTACGCCCCATTTAGCACTCTGGCACATGGAGGTTGGCAGAGGTGGGATGTAGAGGTGTGAGGAGCTGACACACCTCACGGGGAGTAGCTTGCCCAAGAGCGCTCTTCTGCCCTACTGGAAATTGGAGCTCTGTGGATTGTTGTTGGATTTCAGACAAAGGTTTTATGGTTGAATCTGGGGTAGGCTGGGTTAAGGTGCTCATGCAGCATTTTTCCCACAGGGCATCTCAGGGTCTTGGTTTCAGATGGGGCCGGCATCTCCAACAGTCAAACTATGCAATAAACTCCGCGGCCTGGTGTACTCAAGAAGCCATTTGGGGAAATAGTGATGGGGTTCCTTGAAGGGGGTTGAGGGGTCAGGGGGATGGGTAGGCCATCCCACACCAAGCTCCACCCATGGGACACCTGCTGGATGGAAGGACAGGTTTCTCCTGGCATTGTAAGGCAATGTGCAAATTTAACCTTTGGATTTATGACTCTATTTCTTTGCAGCAAATGTCACGGGAAATGTCAGGCAAAGGCTGAAGCTGGGTGAGGGGCCCACTGAGGTAGGGGGTGGGACTGAACATGTTACAGTGTCCAGGGTCTCAGACCACAGTGAGGCTCTTGGGTGCTCACTGCCTCCTGGGAGCCCTCTCAGATTGTCCCTGACCTGCCTGCAATCCCCTACACTGCGTCCTCGATTTGTCCCAGCTATTGTGACCTTGTTAAGATAGTGGCTTTATTCACCCTCCTGCCAGGGCCCAGATGGGGCCTGCTTGGGAACCTGCCAGGAGCTCCCCCTCCCCCCAAGTCCAGGCAGCCATTTGATCAGCCCAGGCCATGCTGCTTGCTGTGCGACCTTGGGCCTCGCCACTCTTTGCTGGTCACTGAAGTGTCATCTGTAATCCGTGGCTGTTTACCAGAGGTGGTACTTCCAGCTTAGTGTCCCAAGGGCCAAGAAAAGTCCTCCTCAATATTAGGGGTGCTGCTCTCTGGGGGAGATGGCGGGTGGCATCACTTGGCAGCTGGGCCAGGAGCAGGCCCTGCACACTGTAGGTACACAAGAAAGAGTGAAACACGGATGGAAAGCAGAAGGGTGACTGAATCTGGGGATCCACAGCCCCGACTCCCGCCCTGTGTCCAGTCCAGCTCACCCTGCCCTGTGTTAATAATGCACAACAACTGCCTCCTTGCCAAGCACTAGGCTAGCGCTGCCAATTAGAGGTCTTCAGGGCCCAAGACCACTTAGCCTGCCCCCATTCCAGCCAGCTAGCCTGCCCCTTAGGGTCACCGGCTTGAGCAAATCCTAGGTGATGCAGGGGTGGACAGGCACCTGGACAGTTGCTCACACCGGGTGAGGCTACTTGTCTTTGCTGATACCCAGCTGCCTCCCAGCTGATAACCACAGTTCCCCAGCTGTGTTCCCCTGAGCATCCCAGGTTCCCGATTCAGCCAGATGGTGTCCTATCCTCTGCACCCAACATCCAAGCCCAGAGTCTGTGCCCCCTCCTTCTCATCCCCCAAGTCAAGTCCAGTGTCCCATCTGACCTCTTGTCTAGTCCCTTCTAGCCCTCACTGCAAGCCACCCCCTCCCTGGCCTATAGGTATAGATGCCCTCCATGCTACCCCAGGCTCTCTGCTCACCATGGTAGCCTCTGAGCTACCTAAAGTCTCCCCTGGCTGCCCCTAGCTTTGCTCATTTGCTCTCAGGGTGGGCTAGAAGAACTTGTGTGTAAACCATCTCTTCCACCCTTGATGGGGGACCCTCTTGTCAACTGGACTCCAGGTTCCTGCTTCCCCATGTCCACATCCTCCAAGCATCCCCACCCTGGCATGAGGGTTTAGGGAGCATGAGCAGTGGCCAGCCACACCAGCAAATAGCTGCAGAGGGTGTCCAGGAGGCTGCTGAGTATCAGCAAAGAGGAACATTCTTTCCCACCACCTGCTTGCCCCTATCTGTTGGGAAATACCCAAGCTGGTGGCCCTTAGGACTGGCAGTCGGGCAGCCTAGTTGGCCAAGATGGCTGCGGGTAAGGGCTCCAGAACCCAAAGGCGGATGCTGGCTCCTGAGCTCCCCTGTTGGCATGTGGATAGTGTGAAGGTGGACATGCTGGTGAAAGCCAGCTGGCCACAGGGAGCTTGATCTGGCCATGCTGGCCGGTTCCTTGTCATCTGGATGACGGGACTCCTCTTGGCAGGCTGCAACACTCCTGTGCCTCCAGCATGGACCAAGGGAACTGGCTGTGGAAACTGAGTTGGGTGATGGCTTTGGAGCCCTTAGTAGGAGACAAAGTCCCCAATCCTGTACTCCTTCTGACTCTTGTTCAGTCCCGCCTACTCTTGCCCCACCCCCAGACAGAAAGTGGGAGTAGGTGTGTGGGCCCTGTGGGTTTCTGAACACAAGCATAGCACTGAAGGTACAGGAAGAGCCAGTGTCTGGAGCCCCCCACCCCCACCCCAGCCTGTTTGCTTAGAGAGTCCTTGCTAGTTGTCTTGAGGGGAGCAATGCTCTAGCTCACGGTACCTGAGATGAGAGGGCATGGTGGGGTGAAGGTGGGGTATACTTGCCCCAGGCATGCCCAGCGGCTGGGGAATGTAGAGAGAAGCTAGGCTTTCCACTGGGGCTGGGGTGGGGTGTCTTCGTACCTTTGAGAAATGTGAGGTGCAGCTCGGCCCTGAGCAGGAGCCTGGTCACAGCAGCTTGGCTGACTGAGGAGTAGCACCTCCTTTATTTGGAGGCTTGCATACTTCCACTCAGCTGGCAGAACGTGGACCCCAAAACTGTGGCTGGAAACAGAACTCCATAGAAAGACAGGGTAGCTTCTGTCCTGAGCCTGGCCAGCCTCCAGAATGGCAGTCCAGAGAGGGCTACAGGCCAGCCCAAGGTCACCCAGAATGTGACACTTTCAGTGCTCATGGCTACTTCTGCCTCCACACTGCCCTGACCAGCAGCTTCCTTTCATGGAGCTATGTCATGTCCCCCGATAGTCTCTCACTCTTCACCTGCCGTGTCCAGCACTCCCATCCTCAGACAGTACAGAGTGGGCTGGTGCCCCCTCCCTCTGTGATGGTGGCATGGGACCCTGGCAGGGCCATAGACACAAGCTTTCACCACTGCCTGAGGAAGTAGCAGGACTGTTGGTGTCTCCCACTGAGACTGTTCCTTGGCTAACTGCATGGCCATGAGGGCTGAGGTCCTGGGTGTACCTGGTCCTCTGGGTAAGCCCTAGCCATGCCCTTGGTAAAGCTGATGGCCCTGGGCTGCCCACATGGTGAGGAGGTAGGGCTCTGGGTAGGCTCCCATTGCAGGAAGGCCTGGGGGGAGCATTGGCCTCTCCCTCCTTTCTCTCATCAAAGTCTTCCTGGTGTCACCAGGTATGGGCCAGCCCTGTGTTGGGCAGTGGAGACCTTGAGATCTTTGTAACCTCTTTTCTCCCTAAGTCATCCCAGATTCCAAAAGATGTCCTCAGATCTCAAGAGAGAAAGGTGTAGTGTGGGTGCCTAGAGAGTGGATGGGGACCCTGAGGTCTGCCCTCTGTGTGGAGGTCCTCCCTTCCCACTGGAACTGGAGCTTCTGCCGGGGAAGGGGCTGGCTGTGTCAGAGCAGATGTCCCTCTGCTCCATGGGAGGCAGGGGCACCAGTGCAGGCTGGCCTCTGGGCAGGGTAGGGGCACCAGTGCAGGCTGGCCTTTGGGCAGGGCAGGGGTGCCAGTACAGGCTGGCCTCTGGGCAGGGCAGGGGTGCCAGTGCAGGCTGGCCTCTGGGCAGGGCAGGGGTGCCAGTGCAGGCTGGCTTCTGGGCAGGGCACGGGAGGAGGCAGAGGAGGAGCCCACTGCACCCAGCCCCAGCAGGACACCCTCATGGCCATGTGTTCTGCGGCCTGACACGTGGTCTCTGCACACTGGGCCGTGTCCAGGCTGTCTTTCATCTCCCTGCCTCGGCCCCAATTTATGTCAGGCAGAGGCTGACATGAGGACAGGTGTGACAAGTGTCTGGCTTCCTGTTCGAAAATTGGTGAAAGAAAAACTCTTCCCATAAAGATATTCTATCTACATACCTCCTGGATGTCAGTAGAGAGAGCCCATCACAGCCGAGACAGATGGTGGTCCTAATGCACTCCATTCTTCACCTGCTGCCAGAGCCACGGCCCGGCTACGAGGTGGCTCGAGGTGGGGGGGTGGGGGGGTGGGGCATCAGACCTCTTCAGAACCCTCCCTAGCCCTGAAGCCTACTCCATTCCCACCTGTCCCACAGAGCCTCTCCAGCAACTCCAGGGGCAGTGACTTACACAGGAGAGTCCCTGGTGGTCCCAGCATCTCCACCACCAGCCTCGCCCCCCTCTGGCTAAGGTATTCCCCATGCCAAGACAGCTAGCTACCAAGACCCAAAGCCTCAGGAGATGAATTCCCAGAGACTCCCAGGCCCTCAGGTCGTAGAACTATCTTTATCAGCTGTGACAATAGCCCTTGGGAAGGCAGGGTTTGCTACATGTGGTTCTGAGGTGGCAGATAGTCAGGGCCCAGGGCCCCTTTTCTGGCCAGGTTGTGCATGTTCATTGTTCTTGTCCCCCCCTCCCCCCCCCCCTCCCCCGGGCACATCTGTGGTGGAGACCTGCTCTGGCCCAGGTGACTAATGCCCCATGGACAGAGCCTGTGGGCACTGACTCCAGAGGGCTCCACAGAAGCCCCTGTAGGTCTGAAGATGGGCAGGAACAGGCCAGGAGTGATGAAAGACTGGGAAGGGTTCACCCTCCTTAAAGTGGTGGGTAGAGCTCAGGAGAGAAGAGCCTCCTTGAGGCCATGGGCCTGGGAACAAGGTAGGCTTGCCCAAGGGGAGTTGCTTGAACAAAAGCCTGCAGGAGGGAAGGGAAGGGCAGGATTGAGCTTTCTCCTCCACAGGGTGAGGACAGTTCCTCAGGGAGAAGGCATGCCTCAGGTCTTTCTGAGCTGGTGGGCTGAACATCTCTTATGCAGCCACAGTGCACCTGCCCTGCATGAACCAGGTAGGTTTCCTGACCTCTATGTCCAGAAGAAAGGATAAACTCAGAGGCTGGGGACCCCACTTGAGCAACCCCCCCCACACACACACACAAGTGCACCTGGGCCTCCCAAACCCTGACAGACTCAGGGCTACCCTACAGGATTGCCTGTGTGTGCAGGGACCTCAGGACACAAGGCTGTGGGTTTATTTCTTTCTACCTGCTCTGACACCAACATGAGACCATCAGAATATGCCAGAAACATTTTGAATTTTACCAGATCATACTCATGGCTGAAACCCTGAAAAGATACTCCACAAAGTTTTGAGAAGGAGGTTGTATTAGTTCATACTGCCATAACAAAATACCGTGAACTGGGCGTCACAAATGGCAGAAATTAATTTTCTCTCGGTTCTAGAGGCTAGGACTCCAAGATCAGAGTGTCAGCACAGCCAGGTTCTAGTGAGCTACTTGTTCCTAGCTGGCAGATGGTTTTCTTGCTTTGGAAAGGCCTCTCTGGGGTCTCTTCTAGGCCACTAATCCATCTCAAAGCCTGGCCCTTCAGACCTTATCCTGAGGTGTCAACCCTAGCCACCTCCCACTAACCCCTTCAAATACCATCTTATCAGGGGTAGGGTATACTGATTACACTCCTAAAGCACCAACATTTTGACCAAGGCAGAAAGATCGAGAGTTCCAGGCTGGGGCTGGAGAGATGTTCAGTAGTTAAAGGCATGGGCTGCCCTTCCAGCAGACCTGCTTTTGGTTCCCACCTGCATAGCATCCTACAATCATCTGTTAACTCTGGTCCCAGGGGATCTGACACCCTCTTCTGGCCTCTAGGGGCACTGCACCCACATGGTACACAGACATACATGAAGGCAAAATACCCATAAACAAACATTTCAAAAAGGAAAATAAAATAAAGAGCTCCAGGCTATTCTAGGCTATCACTTCATACAGGTCACACCCAGTGCCCAGTGCCCAGTGTCCAGCTCAGGCACTCTCAGGCCTCTCGTGGCTCTCACTATTAAGCCTCAAAACCACTTACCTTTTTCCTGGTCACAGTCCTAATGATTCCACAAAACATGGCTCCATTCCATTCCTTCCCCAAAGCCCAGTGCAAGAGCATGTGAGATTCTAGGCCTCTGGTGCTCTCAAAATATAAATAAACAAACAAACAAATAAATAAATAAATAAAATCACATTGGGGATGGGATTCCAGCATATGTTTTGGAGGAAAGCCTAGCATAGTAACTCATGCTGTAATCCCACTACTTGGAAGGCTGAGGCAGGGAATCACCATGAGTTTGAGGCCAGCCTGGATTACATAGTAAATTCTAGACTAACCTGCCCTACAGTATAAGACAATGTCTCAAAAAAATAAATAAAGTGGTGGTGGGGTGGTACAAACGTCTGTCCATAACAGAAGTGAAGCCACTATTGAGGGCCACTCAGATCCTCAGCATTTGGGTACATGAGCCTCCCCCAGTCAGGAGAGGACCACTACCCCTCCAGCCCTGGCCATTCTCATGGAATGCCATCTGTGCGGCTACACAAAGTCTGCCACTTACCTACAGTGAGCATGTGACAAACATCCATAAGTTCCTACTGTGTGCTTCTCACAAGCCATGGTTCTGCCTCCATGGTGCCCAGGGCCAGTGACAGAATCAGGGTACACGGAGGCTAGCTAGGTCTCTGTCCAGTCTCTGTGCCAGCCTGTGGGGCCAAGTGGGAACCTTGGCATTGAGTGGAAGGTAGGGACCCTGGGGTGTGTTTTATAGGTATGCCACCCTGGCACCAGCTCTCCTACTTCACAGATAAGAAAACCCAGGCCTGTGAGGCATCAGTGATGACCACACTGGCCCATATAGCTGGACTTAAGGGTGATTCCATCTCACAGCTGCCTTCCAAATTTTCAAGGGTCACATGGGAGAGACTCATGCAGGCAGACCTGGGACTAACCCCCTGATACCTACTGGCCAAGTCATGATCACCGGTACCTGCTGCAGCCACCCCAAACAGCTGAGGAATGGGTGGGGCCTGGATGGAGGGAGGGTGTGGTTGGCTGTGGGTGCTGGGTTGTAAATATGCATTCCCAAGAAGAGATGCCGAAGTAGGATCTGGTTATGGGGCCTCCATGTGTCAGAATATGGGGTCCCATGTGCCAGAGGCCTAGGATCTCACACATTCTTGTATTGGGCTTTGGGGAAGGAACAGAATGCAGCCATGTTTTGTGGAATCATTAGGACTGTGACCAGGGAAAAGGTAAGTGGTTTTTGAGGCTTGATAGTGAAAGCCATGAGAGGCCTGAGCAGTGCCTGAGCTGGACACTAGGCACTGGGTGTGACCTGTGTGAGGTGACAACCAGGGCTCCTAGATCCCCAAGGATTACATGGAAGAGATGGATGCAGCCAGATTTAGGAATGGCCACTGACACTGCTGGCTATGCTATGGTCACTAGAGTTGTCCCCAGTAGGGCCTAGGGCCTGTTGGAGAGGGTACTCTCCCAGCCTGGTCCTTCCTCAGCACAAAAGGAGTCTGGGTCCTGAACTAATAGGGGGATCATTTCACCTTACTTTTTAGACAGGGTCTCCCAACAAACTTAGAACCTGCTAATTTGTCTAGATGGGCTGGCCAGTGTGCTCCAGGGACCCTCCAGTCCCCATCTTCCCAGTACCAGAATTACAGGTTCACACTACTGTGTCTGGCTATTCTGTGGATTCTGGGAGGTTCTAACTCGGGTCCTCACGTTTGCCCAGCAAGCACTTCACCAACAGTGCTTTGCACTTTGTCCAAGCTGCAGATAGGGGACCACCCTGAGAGTCTGAGCTGACCCATGTTGCACCCTGGACAGAGGTGCTGTCCAGAAGTGAGATTAGAAGTACCTGGTCTTCCTGGCTGCACAGCCCAGGCCACTGCCCTTCCCCCTGATGTCTGCCACAGCACCCTAAATGAAGCAGCATCAGGATGTAGCCAAAATACAGTGACCTCCTTTTCTGTAGGAAACAAGAGTGCCTGGCTTCCACCCGCGCAGGTGAGAAGCCGCCAACAATTTCCATCCAAATTGATTTCAAATAAGCAAGCGTTATCACACACAATCATATAGGAATAATTTATCACTCATTAATAAAAGAGCAATTACTTATTCACATTGCCCCTGCCGGTGTGCTGTGGGCTTTGTTGCAGGTTTAGGATCTGAAAAACAGAGAAGCTGAGACTCGGACTGAGGCCTAGTGGCTGCAGTCCTGCTTCCAGTACAAGATGGCCCTTGCCGACTCTCAGCTGCCTCCCCACTCCCCACGACAGCCTGAGATGGAGATTGAAGACTAAACAGGGAGGTGGCACATGTGAAGTGTTGGGTGGGGGTTGGTCAGGTGTCATAGAAGCACAGCACGGGGGATGCAGAGAGACTTCTGGGTTGGCTGAGGGAGAGTGGCTGCAGAGCTGGACCTGTGAGAATCCCTTCAAGCCTCTGAACTGCAGAAGCCCCCATAACAAAGGATGTAGGTACATTCTCAGCCACCCTTGGCTAAGCAGGGGCCTGCACCAGTGAACAGCATGTGTCTGCTCAGGATGCCAGCGCTCTATGCCCTCCAGCTCTACTGTCTAACCCACGTTTGACTCTACTCAGGAAGACGCACTCTCTTCTCTCTCATGTCCTCCTTTGTACCTCGGGTTGCAGTTGACTTCATTGTTTGTTTCTCCCCTTGCCCCATCTCCTAGGAGAGCAAGCTCTTCATCGGGTCATGGTCTTTCATTCCCCACCCCCCACCCCCCAACTCCGGGATCTCATCCTAGGCCCTTGTCCTGCTACCCCATAACTCACATGCCATAGGTTGCAAATTAGCTTTGTTTTGGCTGACTGTAAGAAAGGTATTGTGTGGGCCATCTGAGCTCTCCTATGTTTGCCAGTGTGATCAAGCTGGACTGGCGGGGGCCAGAACTCCATATCTTAAAGTGTTTCTTCTGAGTCTTGCAGTTACCTGGCACCACGGTGTTCTGAGGAGCTCTGTGCTACCTCACATTGCTTACGACCGGCTTTTCCTCTTGGACTCACGCTTGCTTCCCTCGGTCCCCAGGAGCCTGAAGCTCGGTGTGAGTATCCAGTGAAGGCCCTCAGCTCTAGGAAGTTTTCTGGTACTATTTCTTGGGTAATATTTTTATCTTCCATTTTCTGTTTTCTCTTCATAGAATTGCCCTAAAACACATTCGACCTATATTTGCCCATTGAATCTCATTCAGTTTTTCTTTTTGTTTTTCTTTCTGGAGGATTTCCTTGACCTTGTTTTCCAACCCTTCTATTGATTCTTTTAATTTTAGCAACTCTATTTTTAATTTCTAGACACTCTTTCTTGTTCTCTGGTGACTCTTTGGTCATAGCACCCTGCTCTTGTTTGAAACCTACTTCTATTCCTGGGTCCCCTGATTAGAATTGCCCCCTAATTTCTGGCTATCTGGGACCCTCCAGCTGCAGCTTCTTGAATTATTTCCTTTGTTGTCTGCACTGTGCCTTCTTCACATGTGGGACGGCTGCTGGTCACCTTTTCTGGGAAACAGTTTCAGGGGTCTGCTGAGATGGTACATGTCAACTGGCAGGTTCTGAACCAACAAGTAGGAGCTGCCCCAGGCTTCCCCACGTGCCAAGAGTAGAGACCCTTTCTCTGGGTGTTTCTCTACCCCCCCTCCCTACTCTCCATAGGGCATGCTCCTTGGTCACTATCAGATGTGTCTGCATGTGGCTCACCAAGTTTCTATGTGACGATGGTTGGGCAAAGCAGGGAGAATAGTGGTCCCTGGTGATGAAGCAGCAGCAGCTGATGCTGCCTGAGTTCAGGTCTCTTGGAAGGTGTGGCAGGCTGTACAGGACACAAGCCTACTAAGATGACTGTAGAGAGGACAGGACACAGCTCAGGTATGTGTTAAGCACAGCCTAGCTGCCGGGCTGTCCTTTAGTACAGACGCAGGATTCTCTACACAGGGCAGGGACAATAATCAGACCAAGCCAGAGTGGTTCTGTGGCTCCAAGACAACACCTGTGTTGAACTGTGCCTCACCTTTTCCAGCTGAATCACAGTGACCCAGGTTAGACATACTGGCTGACTACACCAATCATGGGTGTCAGGCTCTGGGCTAACTTCTGGGGAGGCAAGACACTAGCCCCAGCCCAGACCTGTCTAGGGACACCTCAGTGGGGATTCGAGGCTAGAGGCAGCACTGGGTCCTGAAGAGATGGTGCTGGCCCAGTGTGATCCTCACATTGCTGGTATGGTGACAGACTCAGGGGGCCTGGCCTCTTCTCCAGCTTCTCTAAAAGTGGGTGGAGCCTACATCTGAGCCTGAACCTTCAGCCAGCCCAAGGAGCAAGGCTTGGTCCAAGAGTCACATGCTGCAGGGGATCAAGGAGGCCAGAGTAGCTATCCATTCCTGCCCTGTGGTCCCTGGGAGCTTGGGTAAGGTTGTGGAGATCCTGGGGCCCATTATGTGCCTTGTCCCCTGACATCACTGGTACCCTATTGGGTTTTAGCATGTTTCAGGGCCTTTATGTATGGAGTAGAAGTAATGATCACCTACTCACTGTGCAATGGGGTGTCTTGGTCACTGTTCTATTGCTGTCAAGACACACCATGACCAAGGCAACTTGTATAAAAGAAAGCATTTAATTGGGGTGTCTTGCTTATAGTTTCAGAGGCTCAGTTCATTATCATCATGGCAAGGGGCATGGCAGCAGGCAGGCATGGCGCTGGAGAAGTGTCTGAGAGCTACATCCTGATTCCAAGGAAAGGAGAGAGAGAGAGAGAGAGAGAGAGAGAGAGAGAGAGAGAGAGAGAGAGAGAGACTGGGCCTGGGTTGGATTTTTGAAATCTCGAAGTCCACCCCGCAGTGACACATTTCCTCCAACAAGGCCACACCTCCTAATCCTTCCAATCCTTTCAAATAGTGCCACTCATTTAAGCATTCAAATATATGAGCCTATGTGGGCCTATGTGGGGGTTGTACCATAGGGAGGTCACAAAAATCCCCAGGAGAGAGGTGTCCAGGAATGCTCCCTTCTTCCCTTCATCCTTCCTCTGTCCTGCCCTCCTACTGAGCCTCCAGTGAGGTTGGAGTTATGGTGGCAGGGACAGTGCCTCCCTAGGAAACAACTGCTCATCAAAGATACTCCCGTATGGCTTCAAACCTCTGATGCGAGGACAAGGCCACTGCTCACTGGCCTGTGGTTCCCTGTGTTTGTGTGAAGCTGGCTGCTCTCCATATGTGCTTCAAGCTTGGGCTGTTTGCCATCCAAATTAGTGCTTATAGTGATGATGGTGATGATGGTAGTGGTGCTGGTGATGGTGATGATGGTGGTAATGATAGTGATGGTGATGATGGTAGAGGTGCTGATGATGGTGAAGATGGTAGTGATGCTGCTGATGATGCTGATGATGGTGCTGATGATGGTGATGATGGTAGTGATGCTGCTGCTGGTGCTGATGATGGTGATGATGGTAGTGATGCTGCTTCTGATGGTAGTGGTGGTTCTGATGATGGTGGTGATGGTGGTGGTGATGACGGTGGTGATGGTGGTGATGATGGTAGAGGTGATGGTGATGATGGTGGTGGTGATGGTGGTGATGGTGGTGGTGATGGTGGTGATGGTGGTGATGGTGGTGATGATGGTGATGATGGTGGTGGTGGTGGTGATGATGGTGGTGGTGCTGATGATGGTGCTGGTGGTGGTGCTGATGATGGTGATGATGGTGGTGATGGTGGTGATGATGGTGATGATGGTAGAGGTGATGGTGGTGATGGTGCTGCTGATGGTGATGATGGTGGTGCTGATGGTGATGATGGTGGTGATGATGGTAGTGGTGGTGGTGATGGAAGTGATGGTGGTGATGATGGTAGAGGTGATGGTGGTGATGGTGATGATGGTGGTGATGGTGATGATGGTGGTGATGGTGGTGATGATGGTAGAGGTGATGGTGATGATGGTGGTGGTGATGGTGGTGATGGTGGTGATGATGGTAGAGGTGATGGTGATGATGGTGATGATGGTGGTGATGGTGGTGGTGGTGATGGTGGTGGTGATGATGGTGATGATTTCTACAGTCTAGATCCTGAATGTCTAGACTATAGGAGGCAAAGATTCTTGTACAGAACACGTAGCTCCAGTTCATGGTGGGAAGTGGTAAAATCTTTGGAAGGTTGGCCCTAGGGGAAGAAGTTAAGTTATTGAGTGTGTGCCCTTGAAGGCATATAAGACCCCATCCCCTTCTAGTTCTTTTTCTTTTTGTTTTCTGGGTGCCATGAAATGAGCAACTTCCTTTGCTGTGCACTTCTGCCTTGCCAGGGACCCAGCCCTCTAAAACTGAACCAAAGTAAGCCATACCTCCCTAAAAAGTTGACTCAGCTTTTGTGACAGTGACAGAAAGCTGACTAACACCATGATGATGATAAGGATGGTGTGGTGATGACAGCGAAGATCATGGCATGGTACTGATGGTGATGCTAATGGCAATACCAATGACGATGGTGATGATAGTGGTTGGTGGTGACAGTGATGATGAGAGCAGAAGATACCTGTAACTTACTTTCAGTCTGTGATCCTGGCCATGGGTCTGCGTAAGTAACTGCTTCTGAAGTCATCAGAAGTGGGCCAGAGCCGGGAGGTGGTGGCGCACGCCTTTAATCCCAGCACTCGGGAGGCAGAGGCAGGCAGATCTCTGTGAGTTTGAGACCAGCCTGGTCTACAAGAGCTAGTCCAGGACAGCCTCCAAAGCCACGGAGAAACCCTGTGTTGGAAAAAAAAAGAAAAAGAAGTGGTTCAGACCTTCCTGTTTACCAAGAAGTACTGCCTTCACCGTTCCCAGGCTAAGTATTCTCACCTTTAATAGAGCCTTTGTTTTTAACTGAGAATGTCCATTAGCCAAGGCCAGACTCTTGACATCTTGGGAAGTATATCAGTGCTGGAGTGATCATGTCCTGGAAGTTCATGCTCCCAGGTCCTGTCCTGTCCAAGGATGGATGTTAACGGGTCAGAGAAGCCTCATTTGGACCTGGCTAGGGTTTCTGGGTAGGTTGCAGAAAAGGGGTCATCAGAGCCCTCTAAAATCCTGTAGGTGGATACACTGGAATAGCAGGACCAGCACCCCAGCAGATCCCACCTAAACTAAGATGCCACCAACCCCAAACCCACCTCCCCTAGATTTGTTCCCCCATTAGTGCCTTTATCCATCCTTCCCAAATCAGGACTGACTGTCATGACTTCCTCCTGATACCTGGGGACAGCTGTTCATCTTTTTCTTATGAACAGTTTTGGTCTTTTGTGTTGTTTGCTCTTTTTTTTAAAAGGTTTTGAGAATTTAAGTGTACAAGTGTTTTTGCCTGCCTGAGTGTATGTAAACCATGGTCATGTCTCATGCTCTCGGCATGAGATCCCTAGAAACTAGACTTAAAGACGGTTGTGAGCTGCTGTATGAGTGCTGGCAACCAGAGTGGTTCCTCTACAAAGGCAGCAAGTGCTCAAAACTGCTGAACCACCTCTCCTGCCCCTGTTTGTTTTAAGACAGGATGGCCTTGAAACTCACCATGTAACTGAAGCTGACCTTGAACTCCTGATCTTCCTGACTCTGCTTCCCATTTGCAAGATTAAGGTGTTCCCTACCATACCCAGCTTGTTTGAGGATTTTTTTTTTTTTAAAGACAGGGTTTTTCTGTGTAGCTTTGTAGACCAGACTGGCCTCGAACTCACAGAGAATTGCCTGCCTCTGCTTCCCGAGTGCTGGGATTAAAGGCGCGTGTTTTGTTTGGGAACTTTTTGAGACAGTGTCTTGCTTTGTAGCCTAGATTGAACTTGCACTCCCACTGCCTCAGCTTCCCTGTTTCATTTCCAAGTTGCATGCGTTCCCATTATGCATGCCTGCTGACAGTATCCTTACAACACACTTGGTTTCCCATGACTTAAACAGGATACCAGTACTCACTACCTCCCTTTCACACTCTGCCTCCAATCCCCAAATGCTGATCTTGCCCAGTGTTCCTCGGTGTCAACCCTGCACTAAGGTGAGAGACCACTGTGCTCAGCCCACCCAGCCATACCTGCTTGGCAGGAACAATGAATGGTCTTCTCTGACCCTTGAGTTCCTTTTCCATAGCCAAGAGGTTGAGTGGAGTGGCCTTGGCTGGGCCCTCATAAATGTGAAAATAGCAACACTGCGCACAGTAGGTGTTCAGTCACAATGCAGGTAGACAAACTTCCTGTAAGAGGGCCCAGCATTGTGGGTCACACCATGCACTGTGCTAACATCACTGGATCAAAAGCAGCTATGGATTGTGGGTGAACACATCTACGTGGCTGCATGCCAAAACCCAGCTTATTGCTAATGTAACAGCTAGCTCTTGGGCCAGGTTGTCCAGGGCCCTTCAGCCTTTCTTCTAGTTCCATGGGCTCAAAGTTCTGGCCTTGGAAGGTAATTCCAGTGGGAACATCTAGCTGAAGAGGGTTGTATGCGCCCTCTTGGATTCCTTGTTCCCACTGGCTCTCCCTGCCTGTCCTGCCTCTGCCACTGGCTCTGTGACAGAGGTCTCTAGAGGCTGGGGAGCCCAGCTTAGGAGGGTGTGCTGAGGCTTCATTAACTGGCCTTCTCCTGTGGGTTCTGTCTGCCTGCTTCCCTCCTGATGAGTGGCCAAGGGCCCAATAGGTAGGTCCCAGATGGTGTAAGCTGATGATGGCCTCAAGACCTGCACCTGCTTTTTTAATAGTAAAGTAAGTTCAGCCTGGGTGGAAGCCACCTCTCTGCTTGATTGATCATGCTTTACAAATGCAAGAACATGTGGGGAGGTGTCACCTACTTCCTCCCACTGCAGGGTAGCAGACCCTCCTCTAAGTTCCAAGGTCTGCACAGGCCCCTCGTACCAACCCATTTTTGCTCCGTGCCCAAGGGATGCTGGCTTCTATAATACATTCATCCTGCTTTGCATACTGCATGTACTAACAACACATTTTTGTGTCTGCCCTCCCCGCCCCTACTGCTTGTCCTTGGCATATGTTTTTATCTTCCAGTTGAGGCCAAGTATATATAACTACCACATGCACCCCAAGTCTCGTGTTTACCCCATGTGCTGACACTCGGGGCCTCACAGGTCAGCAGCAGATTCAGGGATAGGGTGGAGACCCAGGGTTCAGTCTGGGATGCTTGTCCTAAAATAGATTCGAGACACAGAAGGAGGAACTATAGACCTGCCAGGCTGAGCATCCATCCAGGGCAGCATCAGGATGTGCAGGAGGGGTGGGGTATTTTTGTGACAGTCCTGGGGCTTAGGCTATGGCCTAAGGGGGTCTCCTTCATAGGATGTCTATGGTAAGGATATGGCAGTCGTTGGTTGGTTCCTCATTAGTGACCCTGGGGACTGAAGCCTGGAATGGAAGATGGATTGAATTAGCAGCAGGACCCCAAAGGCCTGGGGTGGGAGCCAGGTAATTAAGCAGCAGGTGTTTGCTGGTCACCTGATGGGAGCAACTAGCCTCTTGTCAGGGAGGGAACACTGAGTCTCCGGGTTGGATGGGCTTCAGCCAGGCAGAACCTGTAGGTGCTTGGTCGCATAGGCCCACAGAGCAGAGTTCACAGGGCAGGGTTCAGGAGGTGAGTGTCAGAGTAGAATATATTGCCGGACCTGGTGAGGCTCTAGAGCCCTTTAGGTAATGGGACTAGAACCGAAAATGAATTCCTTGGAAAGACTGGTAGCATACACCTGTAATCCCAGCTACTCGGGAGGCTGAGGTTAAGAGTTAAAAGACGGCTTGGGCAACTTCATGTCCCTGTGTCTCAGCAATAAAAATAAAAGAGCCGGGCATGGTGGTGCATGTCTTCAATTGCAGCTCGGGGGTGTGGTGGGGGGGCAGGTAGGTTCTCTGAGGATATGAGGATGACCTGGCACAGTCAAAAGCCGTTTTCAACAGCGCTGCTCCAGTCGCAATATGATGTCAAGCAGCTAGGACACACTCCAGGCCTCAGTTTCCCCACTGCTTATGGCCCGGTTTGAGGCATATCAGCTTGGATCTCGTATCTGCCAACCATGGTAAGTGACCTTACCCATTATCGACCTGACCTGCTTGTTTTGCTCTATAGTCAAGATCAATAAGGAACAAGGCATCAAAGGACCAGGACAGGACAGCAGATGCTAGTGGCCACACCCACAGGAGATACAGGGTGAGCTGGCCTCTGTGGAAGCTGCTGCCATCTTCCTGTCCCCATCACTGCTCTGGGAAGGAAGCATAGTGTGAATTCAAGCTGTCACTGCACTTGTCTGTGGGCCCAAGTATGGGTAGAAGGTGGGCAGTGTGTGTGTGTGTGTGTGTGTGTGTGTGTGTGTGTGTGTGTGTGTGTGAGAGAGAGAGAGAAGAGAGAGAGAGAGAGAGAGAGAGAGAGAGAGGTGAGTGAAGATGAGGGTACAGACGAGGTGGGGGTCAGTAGTGATGTGCTGTGGGGAGTGGGCCCAGGGAAGGATGCCTTGACTCTCTGCAGTGGGGGGGGGGATGACATTGGTCCCTCCACCCTCTTTTACCAGAGCTATTTCTGGTCATGTATGCTGACCTGTTCTGCCTTTTAAGTGTGGTCTCTTCTGGACTGCCTCAGCAATCCAGCCACTTCTATAGTCTCTGACCCCAGCTCAGTACACCCATGAAGATATCTTCCCAGCTGTAGCTAGCATGGCAGATCCCTGTGCCCCAGAGCCTGTCCGGCAGGCCAGAAGTCCAGCGCCCACTGGCTGTCCTGGTCGTGTAACAGTTGTCCTTCATGAGCTGACTAGACTTTTCCTGACAGCCCTCCAGGTAGCCCACGCCACCACCCTCACCTCTCCTTCCTTTTAAACTGCCTCGGTGTAGGAGCAGGGCTTGCCACTCTCTGCCTCAGTTCCCTCATCTGTAAATAGATGCTGGTGATGGAAAGAGAATGAGATTCTCTGTGGCACTCCAAAAATCCCTGGGGGTAGCCTTTGAGAGCAACATCAGGACCCAAGGGCACCCAGCTGGTAGAAGGAGCAAAGTCAGTGCCCTGGGTCTGTAAGGACGAGAGGACATCTCCACAGGATGTCAGGCTAGGCTAGGGTGGTGGTGGAGAGAATGCAAGAACACATTGGGCTGGGAAGATGCTAAAGAAGGCAGTCTCAGCTCACTGGGCTGCTGAGGTGAGCTGCTGACCTCAGCAGTGCCTGCCTGCTGGCTCAAGTGGCTGCTGGGCAAGGCCCCAGAATCCTCCACCCCACCTGGCCCCTCCCTTTCCCTTTTTCCCTCTTCACATCCTCTGGCTTCTTTCCCTCTGCCCCTGCCCTCTTTCTGCCTCCTACTTCCTCCCCCCTCCTCTTTCCTCTTCTTCCCTCTCTCCCATCTCCCTCTTCCTCCCTCCCCCTACTCCTTCCTCAATGAATGTGACTCTGGGCTTTTGAATCACATCTGTTGGTACAGATGCCAGTGGCTGTATCCTGCCTGATCTGGCTGCCCCAGGTGGAGGAGAACCCCTGGCTGTATGTCTAGTTATTGCCCTGCCTGGGGAATCTCCAGGCCATGTGCACTAGGAAGCCAGCCGTTTCCCACGTTCACCCTCATGTCCCTGTGGCTCCCTAGATGACCTGAGCTAAGCCAGAAGCCACTGGCCATGACCCAGTTCCAACAGCTAGTGAGTCCCAACGGAAAAGCCCTGGAGGAGACCCCCACACAAATCTGATGAAAATTGACTTGGGTATAGCTGGAGAAATATCACTTTGTGCATAGCTTTTAAGGCCGGCTCAAGTGGCTGCAGTGTCCTGAGGGATCTCTTCATGGATCCCATGTGAGAGGGATGGACCCCCCGCAACCACTTTCTGCCACGAGTGCATGCCAAGTGCCTTCTGAGAATGGGAACGTGAAAGAGACTGGCAGGTGTAGGTTATGGGGGTCGGGGCAAGAGGGCCAGACTGCTCCCCAAAAGGAAGGCTGTCTCAAACGGAATCTGTGGGCAGGTTTTACAGTGAAAACAATGTGAGGGTGGAGGGGGTCCAGACCTGAAGTTCAGAAGCCTTGTAGCTCAAAGCACTACAGAAACCACAAGGATGAGCGGAAGCAGGCCGGGCAAAGTGGCAGACAGACTGAATATGGCAGCCCTGGGGTGCGGTTAGGGATCACCCTCACGGCCTGGTCAGGTGTCCAGTGTTTCCCCAAACTCCTGCTGTGAACACAAGCTATGCTGCAAAGTTGGGTTTGATTATCTCATAAAAAGATGCCCCCTCATGCTTGCTCAGCGCAGGGGTTGCCATGGAGACCAGCGGGCAGGCCCCAAGGGGGGCCAGGCTGGAGCCAATTACTGTGGCTACAGCAGAAGAGCCTACCCCAGCCCCTGTGCTCACAGGGTGGGTGAGAAGGGCCGCCTCTGGGAAGTTGATTTCCAACAGGAACTCAGCTGTGTCTTTTACCTTCTGCCTGGCAAGACTGAGCACCACATAGCCACTCCTCTGATTGGCCACCTCCCTGTTGTGGGGCAGCCCTGGACCCCCCACTGACCGCAGCTGAGCTATCGATTGGGAGCTACAGTCTACCACTGGTGTGATGGATGGCACAGAAATTGGTGGTGCCTTCAGTGCATGTGTGGCAGCATAGGTGATAGGCAGTGTGTGGTGTGGCTGGGCTGATAGTGCCCCCCCAGTCACCCATGGCAGTAAAATCTCCAGCCAGACCCTGGGTGCATGAAGCCCCTACTTACCCAGCCTTGGGTCCTGAGGTCAGGACCAGGAAGTGCTATGCACAAGGCATGGTGTCCTCTTGTGATAGCAGTTAAGGCATCAAGGGGTGCTGACGTGGCCATACCCCACTGTCGGGGAGGGGGGCATGTAAGAAGAGAATTCGAGAGGCTGCTTAGACAGAGCCTCAGGCCCAAGTGCAGCCCACACACATGACCATCCTGGGGCATGATGGGGGCAGGCATCCGTGGATTGGGGGCTCCTGGGCCTGTCTTGCCACCACAGCTGCCAATAAATGACCCTAGGCCCAGCAAACCCAAGCTCATTGAATAAAGTCACTGAGTCTGAGAAGAGGGCTCCCAGAGCCTGAATGCTGGGCTGTTAGATTTGCCTGCCCTGTGGGGCCTGGGATTTAGAGCAACAGACTGCATCATGCAGAAGAGGACCCTTTATGGTAAGGGGCCCAGTGTGAAGTAGAAGTCCCCAGAGGCCAACACTGGGTAGGGAAGGCTGGCCCCTAGTCTTTTCCCAACTCCAAGCAGTTAGCCAGCCTTGGCCTCCTGTCTGCAGTATCCTGCTCTTAGCTAGCTGCCAAGAAAGGTGTTAGCTGTCAACACAGGTGTTAGCTGTCAATGACGGTGTTAGCTGATAAGCCATAACCCTCCCAGGGGGATTCACATTTTAATAGACTCACTCCTGAAAGAGCCTTCAGCATTCAAAATGGATGGGGCTCTAGTGACAGGGCAAGGCAAGGAGCTTTTTCCTAGGAATTTTGGCACCCCAGCCCTAGCATCTACTGCTGTGAATATAGGTCTTTGGCCACACCTGGGTATATCTGGCCCAAGGACTTAGAATAGGGCCTGATGCCTTGGGGCCACTAAGAGAAGTAGGGTGGCAACAGGGATGGGCAGGAAGGCTGGGAAGGGGTGGAGCAGAGAATGAGGCCGGGGGAGGAGGCTGCAGAAGGTGTTCAGAGCCAAGTCAGGAAGTGCTTAAAAGGGAGGCTGTGTGGAGGAGGGAGCAGCCTGCCCTGGGGGCCTAGGAGAAGCCCTTCCTCCCTCCCCACCTTCCCCACACTCAGGCTCCTTTTCCTCAGATAGCAGAGGTGCTAGTGAGGAGACCTACCCCAAGCCTCAGGAGACCCCTACAGACAGACAGAACCCTCCAGGGGCTCAAGCATAGTTCTCATTTTGGCATGAGGGGGTTCCCTATAATTCCAGCTGCCAGAGGTTATCAAGAGCTGGAGGAGCCTGGGCAGGGTGTGGATTGTGAGCCTCAGTCCCTCCTCTGCAGCCTGTGCCAAGGGACCCGGCAGGCCTAGGGATGAGTCAGTTGCTGCTATGGTGTTTTCAGACTCCCCTTCTTCCATCTTACCCTGTAGCCTGCTGGGGCTGATTTGGGACTGTGTGCCCTGGAGTCCTGAGATGGTGTATGCAACTACCCCAGAAGGCCTTCTAGATACATGTTTTTGGTGACCGACTGGGGTAACCCTATGGGGGTGAGCAACAGGTGTGTAGGTAGGGTGGCATGAGGGTTGGGGGTGCAGACATGATCACCAGTGTGGAATATGTGCCTCCAAGGACAACTTACAGCCCAGCATTGTCTCTATGTTGTGGAAGGTAGAGGTCCTATAGCCCCATTCCCAGGGTTGGCTCCCTTTAGGCTCTGCCCAGTTCCCCGAGGCCAACCCAAGGAGAACTGTTCCAGCATCAATTCCCACCCCTTGGGGCCCCTATCTGATCACCTTTTCCTCTGTCTACAGGAAGCCGGCTGCTGGCATGGGTGTTATGGCTACAGGCCTGGCGGGTAGCGGCACCATGTCCTGGTGCTTGTGTGTGCTACAATGAGCCCAAGGTGACAACAAGCTGCCCCCAGCAGGGCTTGCAGGCTGTGCCCACTGGCATCCCAGCCTCCAGCCAGAGAATCTTCTTGCATGGCAATCGCATCTCTCACGTGCCAGCTGCCAGCTTCCACTCATGCCGAAATCTCACTATCCTGTGGCTGCACTCCAATGCACTGGCCCGGATTGATGCCACTGCCTTCACTGGCCTGACCCTCCTGGAGCAACTAGACCTCAGTGACAATGCACAGCTCCGTACTGTGGACCCCACCACCTTCCATGGCCTGGGCCACCTGCACACGCTGCACCTAGACCGATGCGGCCTGCAGGAGCTGGGTCCCGGCCTGTTCCGTGGACTGGCAGCTCTGCAGTACCTCTACCTACAAGACAACAATCTGCAGGCACTGCCTGACAATGCCTTCCGTGACCTGGGCAACCTCACACACCTCTTTCTGCATGGCAACCGCATCCCCAGCGTGCCTGAGCATGCTTTCCGCGGCCTGCACAGTCTTGACCGCCTCCTCTTACACCAGAACCATGTGGCTCGTGTGCATCCACATGCCTTCCAGGACCTCGGCCGCCTCATGACCCTCTACCTGTTTGCCAACAACCTCTCCATGCTACCCGCAGAGGCCCTAGTGCCCCTGAGATCTTTGCAGTACCTGCGACTCAACGACAACCCCTGGGTGTGTGACTGCCGGGCACGTCCACTCTGGGCCTGGCTGCAGAAGTTCCGAGGTTCCTCGTCAGAGGTGCCCTGCAGCCTGCCCCCACGCCTGGCCAGCCATGATCTTAAGCGCCTGGCTGCCAGTGACCTAGAGGGCTGTGTTGTGGCTTCGGGGCCCTTCCGCCCCATCCTGACCACTCAGCTCACTGATGAGGAGCTGCTCAGCCTCCCCAAGTGCTGCCAGCCGGACGCTGCCGACAAAGCCTCAGTTCTGGAACCCGGGCGGCCAGCTTCTGCTGGCAATGCCCTTAAGGGACGTGTACCTCCTGGTGACACTCCACCAGGCAATGGCTCAGGCCCACGGCACATCAATGACTCTCCCTTTGGGACTTTGCCCAGCTCCGCAGAGCCCCCACTGACTGCTGTGCGGCCTGGGGGATCCGAGTCACCAGGACTGCCCACCACCGGTCCCCGCAGGAGGCCAGGTTGTTCCCGAAAGAATCGCACCCGCAGCCACTGCCGTCTGGGCCAGGCAGGAAGTGGAAGCAGTGGAGCCGGGGAAGCAGAGGGTTCAGGCGCCCTGCCTGCTCTGGCCTGCAGCCTTGCTCCTGTGGGCCTTGCACTGATACTCTGGACAGTGCTCGGGCCTTGCTGACCAGACACCAGCTACCAGGTGTGTGTACATATGGGGTCTCCCTCCATGCCGCCAGCCAGAGCCAGGGACAGGTCCCGTGGGGCAGGCCAGGCCCTCCCTGACAGATGCCTCCCCACCAGCCCACCCCCATCTCCACCCCATCATGTTTACAGGGTTCCGGGGGTGGCGTTTGTTCCAGAACGCCGCCTCCCACCCGGATCGCGGTATATAGAGATATGAATTTTATTTTACTTGTGTAAAATATCGGATGACGTGGAATAAAGAGCTTTTTTCTTAAGCTGTGGCCTCTTGGGCTGCGGTACTGTGGGTGGTGAGAAACGAGGGTGGGTCCCAGCATAGCATCTCCTTCAGACACTGGCACAGAAGGCCCGAGAGGAGATAGAACTGCCCACCCTCACTGGTGGGGCAGTTTGGGCTGAAGGGGGGGTCACATGCAGGAGTGAAACGACATTCTCGCCGTCTGCTAGCTGCACCAGTGAGTTTGTCCCATAGCTGGCATCCTTGAGCTCAGCCAACTTCTATGAGAGCTGGGCTGACTACTGCCCAGCTCTACGTGGTTATGAACAGGCTATCTTTTGGGGACATCTACTCTGGGATTGTCCAGCTCAGGAGAAGGCTGAGAGTGAGATGTAAAGACCATGCTCCCATTGCTGGAGAATGACCAGGAATGAGGTGGATTCAAGATCATGAAAGGACTGTGTGCACCTTCATATCGCTGCCCTAGGTCACAGCCCTCATGCCTGGGAGACTGACAGCACCCCACAGCCCTTGAGGAGCAACGTGCCCAAGAACACACGTGCGCACATAACAGACACACATGGCAGAGCAGAGCCGCACAGACACACGTGTGTGCGCATGTGCTTAAAAACAGCACAGACAAGAAGAGTCATGTGTGATTCCCTGAGGCCCGGGCTGCAAAGGCCTCAGAGACAAAAGGGAAAGTCACTCAGTCAGAAAACCCTGGGTAGAAGTAGTGGTGAGGGGAACAGGAATGGGGTCTGCCTCCCCGACAGGGCAAAAGCTGGGAGAAAGGGAGGAGAAAAATGCAGGCACTGGGGGAGGGAACTGGGGAGCCAGATGGCCATGGGGGCGGCCAGGGATCCAGAAACTTGGGGAGGAGGCTGGCATGGGGGATGTGCTCAGCAATCGCCATCTGAGTAGGGGCTGGGGGCAAAGGTGGGGTGCAGAGGCCCTGTCTGGCTTTGCCCTTCCTCAGCAGGGAGCCTCTTCCAGGAACCCCCCGGGGCAGGGCCTGCTGGTGCTACTGCATGTACCCACATGGCTGCCTACATTTACACCTGCAATTTGTCCTTCTGCCCAGTGGACTCTGGCCTGAGCTCCAGGCCTGGGTATCACTGCTGGTCCCAAGGCTGGGGATGCTGCAATTGGAGCAGGTCTCACAGGTGAGATCACTGCTTGCCTAGGGTCTGCCAGCCCTTCTCCCTTAGGAGACATCCTCCAACACCTTGCTCGCCCTCACAGCCCTAGCAGAGGCTGCTCTGTGCACAGCCTGTGAAGAGGACAGTTACCATCAGCCCTTCCCAGCACCCTAGGAGGCTACTGGCCTGCGCCTGGTGGATAGGGGTCTTCATCAACCCTCACCCCACCTTTAAGGAGCTCCTGCCTATTTGAGAAAACCAGCTGAGCCTGCTGAGTCCAGGGGAGGGGCAGAGCTTAGAGGTAAGGCTGTTTTCTGAAATGTAAGCCAGGACCAAAGAACCTTAGGGGCCTGAGCTGGCCATCTACAGCAGATACCGGTACTTTCAGTGGCTTACAGGACAGAGGGTCCCGTCTCAGCTCATATGCCATTAGGAACAGGGAGTTCACTACCTATGCTGTGCTTACTCCACACTGACAGGCCATATCTGGCCTCAGGCCACTTTCTGTTTCTGTTACCAACAGCTGGCCTACAGGTAGGGATTGGAAGCCAACCCCCAGTGATGGCAAAGAAGCCTATGGGGCCACATGATGTATTGTAACCAGGCTAACAGCCTGAGATGCATCACTTGGGTCCTGCCTCTACAGACCCTGCTGTCCCTTGAGGCTCTGTACGCTCCCCTCCTCAAAGAGAGAAATCTGGGACATGTTATGAAGTGGAGACAGCGGTCTAACCAGGCTGCCAGTGAAGGTGGCATGAAGGCTAAGGGTGAGGCAGGGGACAGGGTGTGCAGGCAGTGGTCGGAGGTGTGTGTGTGTGTATGTGTGTGTGTGTGTGTGTGTGTGTGTGAGAGAGAGAGAGAGAGAGAGAGAGAGAGAGAGAGAGAGAGAGAGAGAGAGAGAATGCATCCTTTTTTAACTGTCTCAAGGGGGAGTGGACAGGGTCTATATTTTCTGAGACAGCTCTTCTGGCAGTGGTGTACACTGTGGGGCCTGCGCACAGGAAGGGGCCAGACCTGAGGGGTGGGTGATCCAAAAGGCAGGGGATGTGTTTCAAGTTGGACTTGACAGGATGGTTGGAGGCGGTGGGCAGGGCTCCCAGGCGTCTGCCCTAAGCAGCCGGCAAGGGGTGCCTGTCCCCGAGGAGGGGGTTCCAGGAGGAGCGGCTTGTTGAAGCCCAGGAGACATCTGGGCGGGGGTGTCGCGTGGGCTGTGCAGGCTGAGCTCAGGAGAGGGGCCCGGCTGGAGGACACATTTGGGAGTCGTGAGCATTTGGGTGATATTTACAGCCCAGGAATGGATGAGATCACCGGCCGGTGATGGGGAGGGACCTGGAAGAGGTGGGGGTTGGGCCAAAGCCCCAGGACTCCACTCTGCCCCCCCAACCCTATTTACCCCTATCCACCCAGTCTTGGCTCAGCTAGCTCCCTTAGGTAAGGTTCTGGGCATCAATTGGGCCACTGGCTGGTGTCCAGCCTAGGTCTCTGGGTTCCTGAGGTTTGTGCAGGAAGCTAATTAAAGCCATGCAAAAGCACTGTGCAGAGTGTCAGCCCCCCCTTGGGTGCCCACTGCTTTACCATGGACACACCTGGCCCCCTTCCAAGGTTTCCAGGCCAACCACAGGGCTCCCTATGATAGAACCCTTCCCTGTTCACAGGCCTGGCTCAGTGTCCCAAGCCCTGCCAAGGCCACACCACGGAGCATAATTTCTGGAGATTGACGTCTGGAGCCTGGCTCGAAGTGGCTATAGCTATCCTGGGAAATGGGTCTGGTGCAAGCCACCCTTGAGGCACTGGCGTCAGAGCTTGGATCTCTTAAGGTCACTCAGGACCCTCGGAGGGTGGTGAGGTGTGCTTGCAGGTCCTCGGGAGACCAAGGTGTCCCAGAAGTGCTTCAGGGCTGCACAGCTGGACTTGGAGGAACATCTGCCCCGTTTATCTCGCTGGTGGGACTTGGCACAGTAATTGGGAGAATTACTTTTGAATCCCTAAATTAACTCTGAAATAATAGAAGCGGCAGAATGTGCAGCAGTCGATGTCCAGTTAGTGCCCAGTGAGACTGAAAACATGCCAGAAACATGTTTGCAGAGAAGTGAGAATTTGTCAGATCAGCTGGGCACAGAGGGGGAGCTGCAGCAAGGTGGGGAGTCCCTCCTCACAGTGTGGGGGGCGTGTGTGTGCCTTAGCCACAGGCCATGCCCCAGGTCTCTGCTTCCTCAGCATGGGGTGTGAAGGCCCCACAGGGACACCACTGATATGCCTTGTTTGAAGACCAGAGGAGTGAGGAGACATGTTTGAACAGGAACGAACCTGAGGTCACACTTGTTTACATAGTGGCTATGAACTTAGACTTGCCCCAGGACACTGGAACAGAAATGTCACAGAATTCTAGATATCAACCTCTCTTCTGTGCTGGGCACCCTGGCATGTCATTTGGGAGGGAAGACAACACTCTAGGCCATGGTGACTATGTGACCACTGCAATTACTTATCCGGTTGTATGGCCCCAAAGTCATCTCAAGCCACTGTGGATTTAACCTTAAAATCAGCACCTCCATGGTGTCTGAGCCCTTTCCATACAGCCACTCACCTTCCAAGGCCAACCCATAGCCTGTCTTCTTGGCCCTTACACTCTGGGTTTGGGAGGGGGGCAAGGGGCCTCCAAAGTCACATAGCCAATGGTGGAAGGGAACTGGACTGGGCCCAGCCAGCTATCAACACACAGTTCACTTCTGTGGGCACACCAGCAGGGCAATCCACTACACACACACACACACACACACACACACACACACACACACACACACAATCTCCCTGGCTCAAATAGCATATTACACACGAGGGCTTGCAGGCTGAACAGTATCAGCAGGCGTCCAGCTTCCATTTGGACACTGTCCTCTTAGCCAGTACTGTGGCTGGGCCTGGAGCATCACCCTTCATGCTTCGGCACAGGCAGGGAGAGGCAGGGTCCCATTCATCTACGCATCTAGCTGCTTTGTGCATCTATTAGCTACCCACTCTGTTACAATAGAAGCCACAGAAGGGAAGGCTTCCTGAGGGCTGACAGGCTCTGCTTGAGGTTGCCCGGGCAAGCATGGACCTGGGCTGCTGCAGGGCTACATGGGCAAGAGCGGGCCACGCATGTGGTACCCACACAGACAGATGTGTGAAGGAGGAGTGGTATATTATTCTCTCATGTGGACCAGTCTCAATTCCCTTAGACAAAGCAAGAGGGCAGAGAGAGGACTGCTCCCTTGCAGACACAGCATGGCGTGGTCTGCCCCTCAACTCTCCAGAGCTGCGCCCGAGAGTGCTGAGACCCAATTAAACCCGCCACCGACCGGCCCAACAAACACAAGGGACCAGGAGGCCTCCGATTTGTCTTCACAGAGAACTGTGCAGAGATTTATGGGCAATAAAAGAACGTCCATTTCAGGGCAGGAAGAGGAGCAGCAGCCAGGCAGCCCCCTCCTCACGCCAGAGCACTAGAGTTGCATTAATGATGCCGCCAAGGCTTCGCAGCACTGCTGACAAAGGAAAAGTAAACGTGAACAATTAGAGAAGGATGAAGATCTTTCAGGGCAAACTGTACACCCAGCTGCCAGCCAGGCCACCCTGTGAGGATTGGGGGACACTGAACTGAGCCAGTGATCTGGGACCCAGGTTCTGGGGCATGACCCAGCCACTGTCTGATACAGTTGCCTCACAATTATTTTTGAAAAATGATGGAGGAGGGAGGGAGAGAGAGAGAGAGAGAGAGAGAGAGAGAGAGAGAGAGAGAGAGGAGGGAGAGAGGGAGGGAGGGAGGGAGGGAGGGAGAAAGGGAAGGGAGGGATAAGAGGGCCAGACTATGCCTGTGGTTGAGTGGTGGGTTTCTCGGTAGCAGTCTAGCAGTCGGTGTGTTGCTAGATAGAGGTTTAGGCAGCAGGGGCTCAGGGACTCTGCTTAGGTGTCCTCCCAGATTGCTTCATCTTGAGGCTTTCTGGCCAGCCTTTCCCAGCTCCCGTCCCATCCTCTCTGTCTGCCCAGGATCCATCTCCCTGCTGTCATCTGTCAGCCTGGCTACAGCTTCACTCTCCCTCTGCTTCCTCTGACTGGCTTGTGTGAGCCTGTGGTCCCTTCATCTGTCTGCCTGCCACCTATTCCATTCACTAGCCCTTCCCCATTTCTCCCCCAAAGATGGCTCTCGTGGAGTGACCATGGCCTTCGACCATCTCATCCCCAGCCAATACCTTCCAGGACTCTGTCTTTCTCAGTTCCACACAAGAAACCTTCCAGACCTGTAGAGAGACTGGTTGACTCTAAGTCCTTGACCACAGTAGGGACTGCATTGTAGGAAATTGTACTGTGGTCCCTACTGCCACTCCCCCAAGAAAGCCCATGGCATTAGCTCTCTGGGTCCCTCCCTCCTCATCCACCACTAGGTCTGGCCTGTTCAGAGGCCCAAGCCAGGTACACGGATAGTTGTCACTCCACCTGCCTAGGTAACTCAGGGCAGCTGTGCTTGCAGGTTGGATGAGAGGAGAAGAGCTACCCTCAGCCACAGCCCACTTGGGTCAGCAGCTGACTCCGTGGCTGTCTTCACCACAGTAGGTTTTCTTTGTACAGGCTAGGCTAGATTCCAGGACCTTAGAATTCAGCACTTAGGCAGTAGAAGTAGGCTACACCTAGTGTGCCCGCCACTTACCACTGAGACACCCTGGCACCTCAGCCAGCATGGAAGAGTCAATGCAAATGCCATCCAGAGTCATCACCTCCACCTTATCCTTGCCTCCACCCCCACCCCACCTCCACCTCCACCTCCACCAAGGGACTTAAGGGGTCCTACACTAATGCATTTGCCTGTCCTAGGGACATGTTCTGTTCTGTCCTAGGGAAATGTTCTGTCCCTAGAGGGACAGAAACACAGCTGGCTTAGAGGCTACAGGTACAGACAGCAACTGTGAGGGGAAGCAGACTGGCTTCCCCTCCCTGGAGTTGCTGCACTTAGCTGACACCCCCCAGCCCCACCCCAGGGATGGTAGAATGAGGGCTGTTCTAGTACACTCAGTCTCAGTTCTCAAGAGCTGAACCTTGAAGGGAAGTCTCGACAGGCAAAGGTGCTGGGACCAGGTAGTCCCTGTGTCTAGTCTAGCACTGGAGAGATTCCCAGAGGTTGGTCAGGCAGAGCACCTTCTGTATTCAGGGAGAGAGAGTGGTTGACACCTTCCATTCTCAGCCTGGTGGACCCTTGATAAGGTTGGAATGGAGCAGGACCTGCCCATAAGGCATGTGCTAGGCCAGCTCGAAAGGCAGGGTCTTTCATGATCATGGTTCAGGGTCTGGGTCCCAGGTTTCCTTGCCTAGCAATTGTGGCGGACATCATAGCACCTTCTCAGCCTCCCACTGGCCCTGGCTCACCATGTATGAAGCAGGAGCACCTCAGAGATGCAGGATTTGCCTTACACAGCCAATGGGAAGCCATGGTACTAGTGAGGATGGCTGCATCAACACTGAGGAAGGAGAACAATTGGGGGCTGGCCAGTATGAAGAGGAGTGAAGCAGGAAGATCCCAGAGACCCTGGTCCCTGGCATCTCCCCACTTACCATACGAGTTCATGGAGTTTTGTGAGGCCTCATTTGTCAGTCTCATAGCTTTAGGTGGGCAAAGCCAGGTGGGAGTGCTTAGAACCATCTGGAAGGTTCCACCCAACCTCCCCTAAGCCTCCATGGCACCTGGACCCTCACCAGTGCCGTCTTATGTTCCATACCCTATTGCCTGGGTTGACCCCCATTACAGGGACTCCAATTGTTGTTGGTCTTCAACCCCAAGGAAAGGGGCTCATCAGCCCATTAGTCCCTCACCTCCTTAGGGCTGCCTAGACTCTAGACCCAGCTAAGGACTCTGGGACTAGGAAGAGATGAGCTTACTTCTGGAGTAAGGTGACCCAAGGGTGACATGTAGGGAAAGGATGCTACATTAGGATGGAGTAGGCCCAGCTCATTGGACAGACCCTGCAATGGGACATAGATGGGAATGAGGACCTGCCCTTCTGAGGCCTATAGAGGTGACACCTCCTGGATTAGGGGTCCCCTATGTGTGGGGCTACCCACTGTGAGGACATCCTTGGTAGACCCCCACAACCCATGGCATCTACACTCACTGGCTTCAGGTCTCTTCCTTCCATTCCTGCTTGTCTGTGTCTCAGTGTCAACAGCACCTAGCAGAGTGTCTTGCTTGTGATTCCTCCTGGAGCCCAGGCTGAAGGCTGTGACCACCTGTCCACTGAGGCGGGAAGCCCCAAATCTGGCTCTGTCGTTTGTCTGGCAGATAACCCAAGAAGATGCTTTCCAGCACCCAGGAGGCTAGGTCCACCACAGACCCAACCCCTGACTGGAAGCAACAAAAGTCTTAGACCCTACTGTCCATAGTGCTCCTAAATTTGGCCCTTGTCTCCACTCACCACCACTGCCTCTTCTGCAGTTGGCTGCAATCCAGGCAGGCCCAGTCATGCACCCAATGGTTAGACCTTTACATGGGCCCTCAGAATCCACCTGTGGGATTTGCCATGTCCTCCAGGAACCCACTCCCTAGTAGCTGGCTATGTGCTAGCACTGTGGGGACACTGGGCCCAAGCCAGATGCCAATGCATAGGGAAGAGGAAGTCCACAGAGTCCTATGGTCTGGCCTGTTGGTTGAGACCCCACAGCCTGCTTCCTGGGACCCATGCCAGATCTTCAGACGCTAGGGACCAACTCTGTGAGGAAAAGGTAGAGTCTGAGGTCAGCACCCACCCCCACTGCTGTACATCTCCAGATAGTTCTAGAGACCCGAGCTGGCAGAAGGGAAGGTTAGTCACTGAGAGAGATCTGTATAGAAACCACCCTTCTAGGTCCCAAACTGCAGGCTCTCCATGTCCCCACTCTTCACACTCACACTATCCATGTCCCCACTCTGCACACTCAGGCTCTCCATGTCCCCACTCTGCACACTCAGGCTCTCCATGTCCCCACTCTGCACACTCAGGCTCTCCATGTCCCCACTCTGCACACTCACACTATCCATGTCCCCACTCTGCACACTCAGGCTCTCCATGTCCCCACTCTGCACACTCACACTATCCATGTCCCCACTCTGCACACTCAGGCTGTCCATGTCCCCACTCTGCACACTCACACTATCCATGTCCCCACTCTGCACACTCAGGCTCTCCATGTCCCCACTCTGCACACTCAGGCTCTCCATGTCCCCACTCTGCACACTCACACTATCCATGTCCCCACTCTGCACACTCAGGCTCTCCATGTCCCCACTCTGCACACTCAGGATATCCATGTCCTCACTCTGTACACTCACACTATCCGTGTCCTCACTCTGCACACTCACAATATCCATGTTCCCACTCTGCACACTCAGGCTGTCCAAGTCCCCACTCTGCACACTCAGGCTGTCCATGTCCCCACTCTGCACACTCACGCTATCCATGTCCCCACTCTGCACACTCAGGCTATCCATATCCCTCCTCTGCACACTCACACTATCCATGTCCCCACTCTGCACACTCAGGCTATCCATATCCCTCCTCTGCACACTCAGTCTGAAAAAAGAATGAAATGCACCTATAACTGGGGTCCCCAGGCCTCACCTAGCACATCATATGCAGCACGCAACCCCAAATCTCTATGTGGTGACCTTGTGTCTTAGAACTCAGGGTTACCTGGACTGTGGCAGAGCCTTCAGAATCTGCGCTTGTGGATCTCCACTTACACTCACTAAACACGTACTTCTCAGAACCCGAGGTAAGGCCTGACTTCCAGTGCATGCTTCTGGTGGCTTGGATGTTGCTGGGTGGCACACTGTGTATGTCCAGCATGCCTGCAGGTGGACCTCCTGGGTCACTCCTCACTGTCATCACTGTGCAGTGCTGTGAAACCCAAGCTGTGTGGAACCTTCCTAGACCCAAGAACTCCCTGTGTCATAGACCCAGCATTCCCTGCCCCCACAGCTACCCTCCTAATTGGGCATTCTCCCTGACAGAGAGCCACGCGGCTGTCTTGTTCTCATTCTCATTCTGTTGACGTTGGCACAATCTACTCTTTGAATCCTAGCAGTTATAGAGAGGCTGGAGCGGCTGAAATAGCTCCCAGCCCCCGGGGGCCCTCCAGTAGGTACAGTAAGGATTGCTCCTGGGCAGATGGGGATGGCAGATGAATATGGCCTCACCAGTGCAGGCCAAGGCTTGGCCAGGCCCTGCAGTTCCCAGCCCCAGCTAGTCAACATGGGACTAAACCAGTGTGTGTTGTCAGCACAGACTGGGCCAGCCTGGGTGGTGGGATCAGAAGGGCCCAGATAATCTACCTTTGGAAGCTGCAGGACTCCACGGGGGTTCCAGTCCCAGAACTGCTGCCTCTACCCGGTCCGCACAGTCTGGTCCCTGTTAACAAGTCCAGCCGACTTTGCTAGTGGGCTAGAGCTAAGCCAGTGACCTGGGTGGCTCCTATGCTGGGTACCATTGGAACACAGGCTTCACACAAATCAGCAGTACTCAGAGAGGGGAGGTGGAGTCCAGATAGACAGGTGCGTCCGGTTTACCATCTGCTGCCGGCATTCTTGATGGTCATGTCCCCTCCTTGAGACTTGGTTCTTACCCTGTTAACATGAGGTAATAGTGACAATCTCAGTGAAACCAACAAGGATAGAAGCCCCTGGGTTGAGAAACTCATATGCTTGCTTAGGCCCTGAGACCCTGTCTCCACTATGCCAGGAGACCAGGCTCTAGTCACAGCCATCAGGGACAGAGACAGGCACATGCCATGCTTGGGCAATCCCAGCACCAGCCAAGTTTCCCATCTCTTGGGGCTGTGATTTCAGCAGTTTTAAAGATTTATTTATTTATTTGTGTGTGTGTGTGTGTGTGTGTGTCTGTTTGTCTGTGTCTCTCTGTGTGTGTACACATAAATATAGGTGGCCAAGGATGCCAGAAGTTACAGGTAGTTCTAAGCCTTGTGACGTGGATGCTGGAAGCTGAACACATGTTCCCTGGGAGAGCAGTACTCATAATCCTAAACCATCTAACCAGCCCAATTTCAACATGCTCCATATATTTTGGGGTTCCCCCTGCATGTGCCCCTGGCCAGCCTGATTATTACCTAGGCCCCTTCATATACGACTTCCTTCTGTTACCAAGCAGTCCGTACTAAATCTAGCCTGGACTCCATCAACCCAGGACCCTCACTCAGGCATAGCTCTTGGCGGGGTCTCCATGATGTGTCCCATCCCTAGGCCCCAGCTCCTTTCATGGGTGCCTTGCTGCTTAAGAAGGCATTCCTCTGACATGAGAGTTCCAGAAAGCAACCTTGTGCCAGAATTTATAGTCTTCTCTAGGTACTGCTGGCCCTCACCCCTGAGTCCATAAAGACTTCACAGCCTCCCATCTACAGAGACATGGGTCAGTTTCATCCTGGCGCTGGCTCTGTTGTGCTCTGATGAGGAAGCCATTCTAAGTCTTGGGAGTGTTCAGCAGCTTTGACCTTCTCGGGCAGTATCCAGCCTGACCCTGGGATCCCTGGGGTCCCTGGGGTCCCTGTTACCAAAAGGCTTTGGCAGCAGAATCTCTGCACCCCCAGCCTCAAAGATTTTTCTACTGCGTGATAACTGTCACTGCTTACATTAGAATCAGAAGCTGCTGCTGAGATGGGCAAATCCCAGCCTTCTGGGCAATACCTTCCTCAACTGTGCAGGCCTGGCCTGGTGAAGGATCCACATCAAGTCAGACACTGGAATTGGGCAGTGACCCCAGAATATGGTGAAAAAGTTTAGAAACAAGGTTCCTGTCCCAGAGTTGAGACCCTGCTGGGACTGGGGCAGAAACCATTCAGAGATAGTCTTTCTGGTCATGGACACCTTGTGATATGGCAGGAGGGGGCTGGCTGTGGTCAACAGAAGCATCTCCATGGTATCTGGGGGCTTGTGGAGGGGATGGCTGTGCCACCAGGGACTCACAGACATCCAACCATCTTCTTTCTCACCCCTATGACCTCCTGGGGATAAGACATGAGTGCACAGGGGAGGCTATCAGGTCTGGGAGCCACAGCAGCCCTGCCAGGCAGTCTCTGCTTCTCTCATCAAAGCAGGAATCCGCATTCTTTTTACCAGAAAGTTGAGTCTTGAGAGCTGAAGGCCCCAGTTCTGTCATTCCAACCTCCAGGCTTAGGCCCCAGGACCTTTCATAAGGCATCATGATGGCCTGGCTAGCACTTCTAGGTCAGTGGCTCTCATCCTCCCCGATGCTGCGATCCTTTAACAATCTCCTCATGTTGTGGTGATCCCTAACCATAAAATTATTTTCTATGATATTTCATAGTTGTAATTCTGCTACTGTTGTAAATCGTAATGTAAATATCTGTGTTTTCTGATGGTCTCAGGCGACCCCTGTGAAAGGACCATTTGGATCATTCAGCCCCTGGTTGAGAACCGCTGTTCTAGGTGGGATGGTGGCTGGGAGGGTTCTCTGGAAGATTGCAGAGATTATCTGACAAGTCCCTCAAGTGCCACAGGAGTCAGGGGATTGTTGGTTCTCTTTGGCCACCATGTGGGGCCTGGGGGATCAAACCCAGGTCGCCAGGCTTTGCATTGTTGTTGCATTGTTGCAGGCCCCAGTGCCATTTTTTTTTCCCAACTGGAGCAAGTGTTTAGTACTTATTGTGTGTGATTCAGTTGAGGGATACTTTGTACTGCTTTCTCAGGACAGAGCTGAGCTGGAGTGGGTCAGGGCATCCAAACACTGCCTCACTCCCTTGGCATCCCCAGCACTTCTCTGGGTCTTCATTCTTGCTAGTTCCTCCCTGTCCTTTCTACCTGCTCCCTGAGTCCATCCCCACAAGGCCTCTTCAACCCTCCTCCTCCTCCACTCCTCCACACCCAGTTACTCCTTAGTGGACCCTACCCTGCCACTCCAATCACTCTACTGCAGCCTTACATATTGCAAACTACCACTCTCCCCCAGAGTGCCAGTGATAGAGGCAGACAGGACACAAATGTGGCTAGGAGGATTGTGGCCCTGCCTTGGTAGCCTGCTCTTCCTACTTTACACTGGCCCAAGACAGCCCTTCCTCACTGGCAACCAAGGACTGGCTGCATCCATCCCCTAAGAGGCAGCTCCCCCATGCTGACTGTAAACAGCTTTGTGAAGAGTAAAATAAATTGTTTTAACAGCAGAGCAGTTTCCTTCTCAGTACAGCTAGAGGCTGCACCCCAGGAGTTCCCACACCATGCTAGAATGCCCTAAGCTGCTCCAGCCTGGACAGCCACAGAGATCACAGACTGGAGAGATAACGGTCTTGAAATAGAGGGTCACATTTTCCTCCAGGGCGTGACAGGTCTCACCCAGTCCCTCACTGGAACCTCAACCAGGCCTGGGGTGCCTAAGCCCATCTGCAACTTGCAGCTCGAGGACCTGGCCCTGTGTCGCAGCACTGTGGGATGTGGGGGACACTTTCAGAACTGGGCTCACCCAGCCAAGCTCTGCTTTGATACCCACACCGCAGAGCCCACTGTATTCCACAGCTCCTGCCAACTACACAGTGGGTATGGCACCTCACAGACCCCTTCCCAGAGCCAGGAACTAGCAGCCACCTTTTGGCTCTAGACAAGATGAGTCAGGCCATCTACCAGGAACCAGTTCGCTAGTATTCCATAGCCAGCTCTACCACCTAAAACCTCTGCTGTCCTTGCTGTGAGCTCCACAGCACGTTCTAAGCATATATGCGTGTGTGAGAGTAGTGACTAGGGCATGCTTGTATGTGCTCTGGCTTTACATATATACAATATAATCTGCTTTTATGCACATATGCACACATGTGTCTATGTACACTGCTTGGGTGCGTATGTGTCCATGAGTATACTCCACTTGTGTGCAAATGTGTAAGTGTCTGTGCATGTGAGCATGTGTATACACAATTGCCTGCCGTTCCATGTCTACCTTTCTGAGCTCACACAAACACCTTCGTCTTCATATTGGTCTCTGGTCCTGACATTCCCCCTCTTTCCAGCATCTTCCCCTTTCCTACCCAGAGAGTCACAGCTATCTTCATCTGACTCAGTAGCAGTGAAAGACATAGGAGCAATGTGTGTACCTCTCTCACCTGGCTGTGAGACCAGCATTGAATGTCCTACTGCCTGCTGAAAGAGGACACTCAGGCCAGACACACCAGTTGAACTCAGAGATTACATTCCTGTCACTCTAGCCTTGAAAAGGGCTCTGAAGTGGTGTTGGACTCCTGATCTCTTGTCCTGGAGGTGAGTAGAGGGCCATAGCCTGTGGTGGAGGGTGGGTCTGGGCTAGACAGATGACCATGCAGTAGAGCAGACCACATACAAGCACTACCCACAGGAGTCTGGAGGGTGGGTCCATGCAGCCTCCACCCTCACCCGAGCCTAGCCAGTACCTCAGTTCCTTCGCCTGACGAGTGCAACAGCCTCAGCAAGACAGGAAATCCATACCATACTGAGGGATGCTTCCAGTGAAATCAGACCTACTGATAGGTGGGAGGGAGAGACAAGGGGAGCTGGAACAGTGGTGTCTTGTCGAGCCTAGCCCCCCCCCCACATCCTCAGAGTAAGCCACATTGGCCATCACATGGCCAGGCCCCTCCTGGCTCCTTCCACTCCCAGGAGACACCTGGCAGAGGACCATGAGCTCAGGTCCTGACAGGAGCTGGTGGAAATTCAGGCTCTGTCCACGTCCTGACAGGCACTAGCACAGGAGGTCATGACAAGGGACACTTTGTTAACCCAGGAGAAGCTCCCACTTTGGCCCCTACCCAGAGTGGTCCTTTTCTGCCCCTCAACCCACAGGCAGACAGGGCTTCAAAGGCCCTCACTGGGGCCCTCCTTGCTGCTGCTGCCTGAGGGCACAGCTCAGCTTCTTCCCAGGGGATCTGTTGCCCTGGATACCACCTGCACCCCCACCCTTGGCTGTCAGTGCAGATCAGAAAGGCTTCCTCTGGCTCCCCAGGCCCCTGAGCCTAGATGGATGGGCTCAGCATCTTTCCTCCCCAGGAGACCTACTTGCCAAAGCATGTCTGGGGTGCTGGGGAGTGTTTGTGAATGGATGGATTTAGGAATGAGTGAGTGAGTGAGTGAATGAATGAATGAATGAATGAATGAATGAATGAGAACAACTACCCCAAGCCTGCTCACAACCTGGAACTTCCCTAGGACGGGAAGCAGAGGTCTAGCATCTTGTAGATAGGAGTGCTGCAGCTCTGGTCCCAGTCTGGTAGACAGGACAATAGAGCACCAGGTTGGGATGTCTGTGGCCAGGTGCCAAAGACCTCACTGCATCTGGGATACTGTAGGATCTGAGGGGAGGAAACCCAGAGAGTCATAGAAGCACCTGCTGCTGGCCGGGGGTTGGTGGCACACACCTTTAATCCCAGCACTCGGGAGGCAGAGGCAAGCGGATCTCTGTGAGTTCGAGGCCAGCCTGGTCTCCAGAGCGAGTGCCAGGATAGGCTCCAAAGCTACACAGAGAAACCCTGTCTCGAAAAACAAAAAACAAAAAAGAAAGAAAGAAAGAAAGAAAGAAAGAAAGAAAGAAAGAAAGAAAGAAAGAAAAGAAGCACCTGCTGCTGCTCTCCAAGAAAGAAAGAAAGAAAGAAAAGAAGCACCTGCTGCTGCTCTCCAAGCACGTTAAGGCTGTTTCTGCTAGTCCCCTAAAGCCTTCTGTGTGTGGAGTTTGGTCCTTGAGGTTGGGTAGGAGTGGGACATGCCATGCATGAGCTTGATGCAAGTCCTAGAGATTCCTTCCACTCAGAACCTAGCAGATTCTGGAATTCCTAGGAATCCAGTGACTTAGAACAGACAAGCCTGAGTTAGTCTGGGAGCTTTCTCTATTGCTTGAAAGCCCTGATTTGGAGGTGTCTCATCACAACTAACACAAGAGTTGTTGCTGGACACAAAATGGAGCCCAAGGAAGAATCCGAGGGTACCAGGAGGATGCTCAGGTAGACGGCCTTCCTTGGGCAGGTTTCTGTGCTGGGGGCAGCCACTTTCTGTAGACTTTACCCTCATCAAACTGAGCCTGAGAAGTAACTGCTTGGTGTAGGGCGGCAAGCCCTCAGAGCAGGCAAGAACTGTGGACCATGGAGAGGTGAGGAAACAGCCATCCCAGATGTGTGCCACCCAGCTGTCCCCTGTACTGGAAGGTCAGGTCAGAACAAAAGCCTTTGTCCCTTTCCTGTCCTGTCCTTTTATAGCCCTTCCTCCCCTGGCCTATCTGGTGACCAATGTCCACTGCTACTCTTGCAGGTCAGGCTGTCTCTTAACCCCTGCTGGATCCAGGGCTCTGAAACAGCCCCTGTTGGATACACTCTTCGCAGTCCCAGCACCCACACTCACTGAGTAACCACAAGGAGAGGAATGTGGTTGCTCCCACCTCACTCAAGGGACACTGGAACTCAAAGTCACCTACCCACTACCCGGGTCCTGGGTCCTGCCATACAAAGACTCAAGCTCCCTATCTACCCTTCCCTGAGCCAGCCTTCCTAGGAGTCCTGAGGCCCCCATGTGGAGAAGGGGGAGCCTGCTGCCTGCAAAGGCGTGTTTTCATTAGTGATAGATGAATAATTAATGATATGGTGCCTTTGAAAACTGTTTTGGTTTTATTTTAAACATTTTTTTCTATGTATAGAAGCAACATTTCCGTTAGGCACAAAATTTATATTTTAATAAACAGTTATTTCTTCAATCCCAGGTGCTCCCCTGGGTGGGCTGGTATGGGGCAATGAGGCACTACCATTGGGCCTCACTAACTGCCAGCCTGTTACCAACACACACAGCAAGCACAGAGCACACGGAACACACTCCAAAGCATGGCGTAGGTGTGAAGAGGCTGAGGTACAGAGAGTGCCCCTCATGCCAGGCCTGGGGTGAGAGGCATGGGTGAGCCCAGGGCTTGGGCAAGTTTGAGGAGGAGGCTGAGAACCCCCTCATGGGGCCACCAAAAGCAAGAAATAGCAGGCTACCTACCTGACTCAGAAGTGCAGTCTGGGAGTTGTTGAACGTTGATTTCTTGGCTCTTCGAGCACATTCACAAATCAGATTACTTGGTGCTTTCTAAAAGATGAAGTCAGAAACACTTATTCTAAAATTGCAAGCCACAGAGAGTTTGAAGAAGACAATATGTTAGTGCTCTCCAAGGTCTCTCCCAGGCTGCAGCCAAGGGACTGGCAGAGAGCCAGGTCCCAGAGCCCTTCAGCTCATCTGAGGCCAACAGTGTGCGTGTCCTTCTACCTAGTTTATTGCCTGGGCCTGGACAAGAGACTAAACAAAAGAATTAGGGTGTCTATTCTTTTTCTTGCAAAAAAAAATTGTCATTAATTTTTTAAAGTGTGCAATATTGTCCTCAACAAAACACATTAAAAAATGAGTTGTCTGTTGCTAATAAATATTTTCTAGATTAAGAATTTGTAATGCTATCAATTATTTATCTCCATATATGGAGAATGCATAATTTGTAATAAAATGCAGAAAGGATTTTAATTTTTCTACCCAATATATGAAATTGAGTTTTTGACTAATACATGAATAAATTGACTCTAATCCCTTCCTGTCACTGTGGATGGTATTGTTTTAGGTATAAATCTCTTATTTTATAGATGTTTTCAAAAAGTTAATCTCCAATATTTAAGGATGCGCATAAATCTCTGTAACGGGCGTTTTGGTGAGTTCTCACACACATATAAGCCTGTCTTCTCCTCACATGGCCCTGAATCATCGGCCACGCACACTACACTTACTCCAGGGCTCCATAAACAATTAGACTGGGTAATTTACATCGATGCTGTGTTGACTCTGACAAGGCAGCACCCACCCACCGTTGCGCAGGCAAGAGGGATAGTCGAAGCCTTGTCTCGTGGGCCAGCCAAAGGTTCTAGAAGACTAGAACACAAGGCAAAGACTTGGCCAGGAACATTCACATGAGGGTGGCAGGAGAAGGAGTCAGTCTGGTCCCAGCAGCATGGCCCACTAGCTGAATTCAGTACCTATTTACCAAGCACCTGACTGAGGCCAGAGACAAGAGCATTTTCTTACTCTCGGATATGATGTAGAAAAGTCACCGCCAAACCTGGGCCTGGTTTGGCAAAGCCAGGAAGGAATCCTAAAAGAGTTGATGCTGAGTGGACCCGTACCAACAGCTCACAGTAGGAGCCATGATTGGCTTTAACTGTCTTCAACTGTCTTAGGGGAAGTGAAACCCAATTCTGGGTGTACATGTGAGGCCATTTGAGACAATTCACTCACCAGAGTCCTGACTTAAGGAGTGGATATAAGCCTTGAGGGATTCATATGATGGTCTCTCAAGGATTTAAGTCACAAAAGTAAGAGAGAGACATCTGCTTCCTCCACAAAGTGGGCCTGCCAGCTCTGCAGGGTTGCAATGCTAGTAAGATGGCTAAACTCCCGGGAGTCTGACCCTGAAGTAGGCAACCTGGGTCAGGCTTACAGTCTGCACTTAGCCTATCACACCTTAACTCCTGCCCACATTGATTAGATAGCAGGAGTCACATGACCTAAGCTAAAACAATTAAAAATGCTTCTTTCAAATTTTCTTAAACCAAAGCGGGGGTGAGGGGGTGGGGGGTAGTTCTGGAGGTACAACCCTTCTCAATAATCCTTGTAATGTTAAGGTCATATAGAAACCCATGATCTTCAGTCGAGTGGTGATGGTGCACACTTTTAATCCCAGCATTCAGGAGGCAGAGGAAGGTGGATTTTTGTGATTTCAAGGGTAGCCTGGTCTACAAAGCAAGTTCCAGGATAGCCAGAGCTGTTATACAGAGAAACCTTGTCTTGAAAAACAAAACAAGGGCTGGAGAGATGGTTCAGAGGTTAAGAGCACTGACTGTTCTTCCAGAGGTCCTGAGTTCAATTCCCAGCAACCACATGGTGGCTCACAACCATCTATAATGAGATCTGGTGCCCTCTTCTGGTGTGCAGATATACACAGAAGCAGAATGTTGTATACATAATAAATAAATAAAATCTTTTAAAAAAAGAAAAAGAAAAAGAAAAAGAAAACAAACAAAAAAGAAAGAAAAGAAAAAGAAAGAAATCTATGTTCTTCATCCTACAACACAACTCTGTGCAAATCTGGGGCTTACATCAGAGTATAGGTGCTCTCAGGGACAGGGAAACTCATGGACATGTAATTAATACAAACATACTAATAGCTTAGCATAACTTTTTAAAAAAAGATTTATTTGTATGGGTGTTTTGCCTGTTTGTATATCACTGCATATCACATATATGCAGTGCCTTGGAGATCAGAAGAGGGTGCCATGCCAATTCCTCTAGAACTGGAGTTATAGGTGACTGTGAGCTACTATGTGGGTGCTGGGAGCTGAACCTGGTCCTCTGCATGCTGACAAGTGTTCTTACTCACAGGCCATCTTTCCAGCCCCAGTGTTGCCTTTCTTGCTGAGTAATGGGAGTGTATAAGGAATTCAGGGTCACAGATCTGACTAAACCCTGACAGGGTCTGCAATACTGGGGACCACCAGTGTGATTTCATACCAAATGTTTCATAAGTGAAGAAACAGAGATTAAAGTGTGCTTTTGAAAACTGCAAAGTGAGCTCTCAGAATTAAAAGCAGGGCATCTACTTTACTTCCCACAGCTATAGAACACAGAGAGCCCAAACATCATGCAGCAGAAAGGTGGACAACAGAGGGGTGAAATAGGCCAGTCACAAAAGGACAAAGGCTGTGTGATCTCACCCTTCCACAGCCGTCACATTCAAGGGGACAGTAAGCAGAGTGGCAGATGCCAGAGGCTGAAACAGATGTTTAAAGGGCTCAAAGTTTCAGTTGGGAGATGATGAAAATTCTGCAGATAGGTGATAACCGTGTCTACACAATAACACAGACACACTGAACAGCGCACTTTAAAAAGAGTTTTGCATTAAGGCCATGTTACCACAACTAAAGAATGAATAAACCCCAAAGTTCATCACAGTCTATATGCCATTAAATATTCTAGAATATAAAGAAACGGGTTTCCTTGTTTCACACTACTGCATATGATTCAGGCTCACCTGCCGAGTGAGTGTCCTGAATACACAGCCTTTAGTGCAATAAATGGATCATTTTAGTTAAAGGGGGGGGGAAACACACAAAAAGGGGGAAATGAACCTAAAATGGGACACACAAAGCCAAAGGACCAAAGCAGGACTTGGCTTTAGTCTGTTGTGATAAAAGGTTTCCAGTCACCCTCTGGAAGGCAGATGTCATGGACCAGTCAAAGCAGTGAAATGCCCTCTGTGAGGCTTCTCTAGAGGCCAAGACCAGGCCAGAGTGCCAAGTGAGGCTCACAGGGAGGCAGGCAGGCATCATGGTATCTCTTCACAGTACTGAGGAGCCTCTATGGGCCTGTGGACACAGTGGAAAGGACTGGATGTTCTCAAAAGGCCATAGCAATGCAGCAGGAAGCAAGAGCCACAAAGAAAAGAGCTGTTGTCAAAGAAGCCCTTCCTGGAGGGGAGCTCCATCTCCCCTGGGATGGTGTGCCCCTGGCCCACTGAAGAGCTGGGTGCTGCAAACAGTCAGGCATCCAGAGGCTCGGGGAACAGGCATTGCTCATTAGCAGATATATCTGTGGGTGGTAGAGCTGTGGGTTTTTTATGTCCCTTCTTAGTTTCTAAAGCTTTCCAAACAAACATGGTGAAGGACCAGAAGGCACATGGAGATAGCAGCCATGAGGGACTAGGTCTGGAGTAAGGACAGGAAATCTGCTGGGAATGTGGCCGTCCGTCTCCCAGGTAATTCTCAGTACCTCAGGGATTTCAACTGGTAATGGGCCTCCAAGGGCAGTCCACAGAGCTGCCCTGCCACCTGGAGGCTGGGCAGTCAGGATTGCTGGGTGTGGTGCCCTATGCCACGGACAATCAGGATTGCTGGGTGTGGTCCCCCTTCCTGTGGACAGTTAGGATTGCCGGGTGTGGTACCCCATCCCCTTCTCCAAGAAGCAGCAAGCAATAGAGCAGGCCTTTCTTTGTCTATTTCTGATGCTCTGCCATCCAGGGGCCTTGCAGAGCACTTGGGCTCACCTGGGAGTACTTCCTGCATGTGCAAATCAGCTGACCCAGAACCCATATGAAACCCTCTTTCCTCATCCGGTTCTCATACCCCAGGCTACCAGCCCCTGCCTAATCACTCCAGGACCCTCACTTAGCAACTAGGAACAGCCCCTGGGTCACAAGCCTGATGTAATTATTCAAGCCCCTTTCTCTCCCACAGCTGCAACACACACCACGATAAAGTCTCTTGTCCACATTTCCCCCTTGTCCCCTCTGCCTGTGGACTGCCTCTAGCATTGTCCATGTGTCTGTGATATGTGTCCCCCTCTTGGGAACTGTGGGTAATAAACGACTTTTTCAAGGGCAGTTATCTTCTGATCTGTCTCCAGCCTCCTACCTGAATAACAATAAAATCTATTTTAAAACAGGCAGCCTCATCACCAGCTCCAAGAAGTGACCAGGATGGCACCACAGGGCAGTGAAAGAGGTGATGAGGGGCATGAGGCACTTCCAAGATGCTCACCAAGCCCAGGGCTGGGCAGGGGCATGGCAGCCCCCCTATGTTTTGGACCCTGCTACCCAACTCCTTCATCATCTATAGGGTTGATCAGGGAGAGAATGGCCTCAGACCAGCTAGAGGGTCAGGGCTTAGGTTTCTGCTTCAGGCTCTTGGGGACTTCTGGGGGCTTCCTGGGCTATTGTGTGACACTGGGCCTAGGGCTGCTGAAACTACAGACCCAATGGGTCAATAGTACCCATTCTCGGGGTACATCAAGCCAAGCATGTCAGTAGGCTGAAGAGTGATCACCAGCCAGACGATAGACACAGCCTCAACTTCCCCAGGGATCTCCCCAACATGGGCCCAACAGATGGGAGAGTCTGTCTCTGCATTGACAACAAACAGAAAGGTAGTAGCAGCCAGCAGGTACCAGTGAGAAAAATCCCTTCATCAGTGAAAGCCTTCAGACTGGTTAGAAACCTATGGGTTAAAGGAGCAGCCTACAGCCTGGATATGCAGAGAGCAAGCCAGGAGGCTGGGCTGCAGGTGAGCGGCAAACAGATGGCCAGAGAGATGAGATGCACAAGGCTGGGTTAGGACAGTGCAAGGTATGGACGAGGTAGATATGTGCTTCTGGCTCCAAATCCCAAGGGGACTAAGACCAAGGATAAGGCTGGGGCCAGGGACAAGGTGGGGACTGGGCAGATAGAGTGTGGAGTTGAAGTTTGGGGGTGGGTCATCTGGGTGGCCTAGCCCTGCTCCCTGCCCTTGGATTCTCAGAGGGTTTTTGATATTCAGTCCCTGGTGAAGGGGCTGAACATTTCCAGAAGGCCCAACCAGGAAGGTGGAGCCTAGGACCCTCAGGCAATCAGGGTAGCTCTTGGGGACACAGAGGCAAAGTGGTCCTAGTCTAGAATCCCAAAGCAAGACCAACTCCTAGACAGGCCTAAAGTCTGAGGGCCGAGCTCTTATGTCTTCCCTATTTCAGACAAACTTTGAGGGTTCTGATTGTGGGCATCAGCTGCCATGGAAGTAATCATCATAGAGCAGACTTACCCAATAATACATATGAACTTCTGGCCAGTCCCCTGTAGTGGTGCAGCTTGTAGCCCAGGCCAGGACTCCAAGATGGTTTCAATATGTTGGTACACCTCCTTCATGACCCCTGTAGCCAGATAGTGGCAGCAGATGACATTCAGATCTCTGCTTCAGATTCCAGAGAGCACTTGCGGGTGCCTTGAACCTCAGCTGGTTAAGGTTTTCCACTAGTCCTTCCCACCCTCAGTGACACTGTCCAA